>NW_007730029.1:219968-244748 GCF_000696425.1 Galeopterus variegatus
GTCTGTGGGTGGGAGTCGGGCCCTCGGCGGGAGCGCCACCGCGCTTCCCAAGCGGCGCACTGTAGCAGTGCGTCACCGGGCCGGCCCGTGCCTATAAGTTTTAATCTGCCGCTTCCTGGCTGCCGTTCTTCTCTCTCAACTACCTGCATTATTGAAATATGAAGGACCCATAAGGCTTCTGTTTCTCTACAAATTCTCTGAAATGCAGATGGGAGAAGCCCCTGGGAAAACACACAAGAAATCATCCCCAGAATAACTGAGCCATTTAGCCCATGGAGTAGGCGGCCTCTGTGGACACTGGGGCATCCGTGGGCTGACTGTGGTTGAGGGGGCTGCAGGGGGCAGGGACATTAACATGGTGCAAATGTTAGCCAGGGCTGCCCAGACACTCAAACCAGCGATGCTGTGGCCCACCCCAGCTCTAGGCAGGTGTCTCCCGCATCTGCTCCTCCTGCCCTAGTTAATGCCTTGCTGCACAGTCCTGTTCCAACAAGAAAGCATGTGCATTTCAATGTGCCTCAAACTGCAGCCACTCCTCTCTCTACATACACCGCGATGCAGCTCAAACCAGTGTTTACACCTTTATTTCCTTGTAACCTTCACACTGAGACTCAAGTCTTCGAGCTGGCCTGAAAAAACTGGTGACAAAAATTCTTCCTTCACAGGGTTGTACAGAACGATCACCATTTGCAAAAATACCTCACAGGGCAATGTTAGCTGTCTTCCTAAATACTATCTTGGTTAGTTTCCCGGTTCAACAATCCACAGGGGATACCTCTTCTTCAAGCCCAAGCTCTTCTCCCTGGTGGCAAAGGCAACTGTGGTCTCACTCCGCCCAGCAGTGCAGGACTCACAAAACCTGGCTCCCACCAGAACCTAACCTGGTGGGGACCAGCAACACTTCCAAGTGCAGATCTCAGGTTCCACAAGGACCCAAATCTGGCTTCTCTCTCGAATCACTCTCCCTCACCACCCAAATCTACTTATCATTAAATGCTTATCTCAGGTGCAACCTTTTCTAAAGAGACTTTTCTGTCTTCTATGGACTGTACTGATCTCTCTCTTCTCTGGTAATCTTTTAAGACATATACAGCAGTTACTATGTGCCTGGCTCTATTTTGCTTTAAAGAAAAACAATTATGATTGTCATTATCCCCATTTTACAGCTGGGAGCACAATTTCCTTGGGTCTCACTGTGTGCCAGGCATGGGCATGTGGCCCTATCAGCCCATTTGTAGAGAATGAGACTGGGTCCTTCTCTTGTTCTCCATGCCATGGCAATTCGTAATGTGAGCTATCACAAGGAAGCAAGTTAGGGGTGAGTGGGACTTCACAAAGAAAGCCTGCGTTCCTCGGAGGGAGATGCTGGGCCCCTGTAGTGTGTGACATGCTTCCCCTAACTCACACTGGACCCTCATTTCAGATGCCACTGGTGGTAAACTTGGTATTCGCCCAGTCAATGTTTGCAAAACAAGCTTGTGTGCTGTTTTTTAAAGCAAAATGGAAACAGAGTGAGTTTTTATTTTTGTGTATACATGTGTCCTATATAATACTCCCTCAGTTATGGACTGCCAGTAGAATCCCACAATACGGCTTGTGGCTTATACAGAACTCTAACTGCAAGAGAGTAGGAATTGGTCAGAGACTGTGTGTGTGTGTGTGTGTGTGTGCGTGTGTGTGTGTTTTCCTGGCAAAGCCTCTTGGTTTTACATGAGGGTTTTACTCATGCTCCAAATATTCAGAATTTAATATTTAATTAAGAGTTACAATTTGGGCAATCCTAGGGATAGAAAATCAAATATATGCAGAAACTCTGCAATAATTACATGCGTAATCTCATTTTAAGTGGAAAGTGTTGGTACTACTCTTAAGACATTTTTTCGAACATCCCTTAAATTTGAGCATGGTCTCTCTCTCTCTGGAATTGTGGGGAAAGAAAAGGCCCTGGACAAGGAATTGTCCGACCCAAATCTATCCTCATTTTCCCACTTAGTATGTATTTGGAGAAAGCATCTGAACTTCTCAGGACTATGTGCATCCATCACTGACAACTGAAGCTCTGGATAACTTATGTCCTAGTTATGCTCCTCCACTTCCAGTTCCTCTGTAGCTAAGGGCAGGCCAGCAAACAGGCCCCTCCACTCAGCGAAGACCCTAAGGCCCATAAAGAACATAAAAAATATAGTGAAGGGTTAGTCCTTCCCTAGTGTTTGTGAAGAAAGATAAAAAGTAAAGTAAAATTGGGAGATATGGGTAAATAGTGGAGCAAGAGAAGAAAGTAAAACCTCAGTGGCCCAGCCACCTGCCTTCTAACATCTTCCAAGTGTATGCAATATTCCCAAGCCCAGAAGACCCCCAAAATGTCTAAATAGGCTTCCCACATTTTGCAGACACACACACAACGCACCCTTGCTGTGTTGCTAAGGTGTCAGGAGCAGACCAGGCACAAGCCCACCCGGCAGCTCAGAGCAGCGAGCGGCCAGCATTCGCCACGTGGAAAAGCAGGGAGGTGAGTCCAGCTGCGTGAGCTCTCCCACGCCTTCTGCATCTACAGCACAGCATGGGAAAGCTGTTGCAGATGATGACAACCTGGGACAGAGGAAATCGATGAGTTATGTCCAGGAAACTCTGCATAAGACAGCAGGAAATTGGACAGTATATTTCAAAAAGATTGTCACCGAAAAAGTGTGCAAATTTGAATCCCACTATATAAAGGGCTAAGATCTTCACCATCCCACGAAATCACTTTCCCAGAAAACCTCACGCATTACGATTCCGGAGAGCCACGCTTTATTTGGCAACTCCTCCCTTTTATCCACAGTGAAGAGAAACTCTGAAAAACTGTATTTTTTTTTTTTTTTTTTTTGCATCTTGAAACCTGCTTATCATTCCTCAGATTTTTCAAAGTTGATTTAGTTTCAGGTCCCCAGATAGGCTAGAACCCATGATTATTAAATATTTACCACGGACCTGGACTGTGCTAAGCATTTTAAAAGAATTACCTTGCGTGGCACTCACAGCTGCTCAGTGAGGTGGGTACTGGCGTTGCCCCCAGTGTTAGTGGGGAAACTGAGGCTTGGAGAGGTTAATCAAGTGAACTGAAACCAAACCAGTACGACATCAGGATTCAAAGTCATGTCATTCTGGCTCCAGAGCTCACACACGTGACTGCTAGATGAAAGTGTGCAGGAAAAGAAGCCACAGCAAAGGGCCAAGGTGACTTGTGGACAAACTGGACACAGTACTGGATCCCAAGACCCCAAGCACCTTTTCTCAGCTGACATTCAGACATTCACTCAAGGGAGTGCTAACGGCAGCCTCTGCGGCCTGGGTCTGAGTCCAGCCACAACACTGGGTCCCTTCAGAGAAGGATAGCATTTGCAGAAGAGGGAACCCCTCTCTTTTGGTTCTAACATCAGAAACAGAAAGCAAGCCAAGGCAAAGTGCCCTCATTCTTAGCCATAAGCTGGTTCATTTCAGGGTCAGGTTCCTGTTATGAATGCTCCAGCAGACTCCAGAAGCTCCACCAGGCAAGGCCAGGCTTTCGATCTGCACGTGGAAACCCGTCTGGCAGACCCCGGCCCCATATCGGTGACGAGTGGTGATGCTCAGCTGCGGTGCTTAGTGGGTGTCCCTCCTACACAGCCCTGGTCGGCCCCTGAGCTCCGGCACTGCCCACTGGGCCATACCACGAGGGGAGAGAACACGGGTGTTGTGGAAACCTTTGCAAACACCTCCACCACTGCCTGGAACTTCTTTCTCTGTAACCATGCAACTCTCAGCCTGAGAAGCTGGCTTCTATAGGAATTTAAGTTTGGGCTTTAAGCTGTTTCTAGTTTTAGTTTGTTTCTGGAAAGAAGGGTGAAAAAGAAAGAGAAGGAGTTGAAAGAGTGGCATTGAATGGCCTCTTTTCTATTGTTTCTCATCACGCGAAACTCATGATTTCAAGCCAAATTAGTGATGATTCTGCCAGAACGCCCCTGGGAGGCATCTCCCTTGGGGCGCAGGCCTGGCCTCGGGGTGTCTCGGCGAGCACCCGGGCTCCTCCGTCTGTCGCAGAGGCAACTGCTTCTCACCTTTACTTCCGTCCGCTGACCCGAGCAGGGACAGCTGAGCCTCGGGCTGGAGGACTCGCACCTGCACCTGCACCGAGGCGCATGCGCAACACGGCTGCGGCCAAGGGGAGGGGGAGGCGGGGTCCGAAATGGAGCAAGGCCCCCGAGGTCGCAAAACCCTTGGGTGGTGCAGAAGCCCGCGGCGATGTGCACTCCCTGGAAAGACAGAGCCACTAGCGCTGGACTGTTCAGAAGCTGCGAGGGCTTCTCGCCTCCCCCGGCAACAGCAGGAGAGGAAGAAGTGGTGGCAGGACTGCTCGTCCCCGGACGGACTCCACGAGGGCCGCTTCTCCAGAGCATCAGTGTGTCCCCTCGCTGAGCGGCTCGAGCACTTGGACAGGGCCCAGCCAATTCTTCCCAGACTGGTGCCTTTGTGAGGTCGGGCAGCACCGTGAGCTAACCTCAGAGCCTCTCCAGCCGGAGCAGGGCCAGCTTCATCCATGTCCCGGCCTTGGAAGAAGTGGCTGAGCACTGCCTTCACGCAGGGGTCATCACCTGTCACTGTGGGTTGTTGATTAGTGATTCTCACAATCTAACAGTAATCTGTCCTCGTGGCACAGAGTTCTGAGAAGGCCCAACAAATTTTCAACAAACGTATTAGGAACATTGAATAGCAGTCCCAACGTTCTGATTATTTGGAAGTTCCAAAGTTTATAGTTGTCAGCTGTCTGAGAAGACATGTGATGCCCTGGCAGAGGGAACACTTCTGTCCCCCGTAAGCGTTCAGCTAGACGCTGACTTGCTTCATGGTGACAGTTAAGCCATTGGTTCCACTAGCCTCCTTCCACCCTGCCCAGCACACTGAGAGGGACAGACACACAGAGACAGCACTGGCTCCCGCCTCAAGTGCGCAGCCTAGAAGACGAGCTGGCGAGATGATTTTCAAGTTTCCTTCGTTTTCAAGTCCCCGGCGTGGCAGTTAGCAGCACTGAGTGGACCCAGGGCGGCCACCCCCCGGCGCTCCACCCAGTGATGCCTGCTGAGCTTCGGCTCCAGGTCTGTCCTCCTGTTGGCTTCAGAGTCTGTCGCGGCTTTTCTAGGAAGAGGTAACTGGACTATATCGAGATGTGACCAGGGTCTCCCGCCCCTGAGATCTTCATAAGACCAGTTTTCATGGTAACTGTGTTCCGCACATGGCCGATGCCCTCAGTGAGGCTGCAGAGAGCACGGCTGGTGGCTTGCATTCCCTGCCCCCTGGCTGCAGCAAGTGCGAAGTGTGTAGTAGTCAGCTCACTGTGGTACTCGGTCCTCTCCATTAATTACTGCCCAGTAAGAAAAAAAAACAAAGACAAATCGAGATGAGGAGAGGAGGACGTCACCCATGTGCAGGGCAGCACCACAGAGCTCCACCTCAGACAGTCCCGCTTCTGCAGGTCTCTGCGGGTGGCCCTCTTGCGTCCTTCCCCTCACCTCGTGCCCTGGTTGGCCAAGTCCTGTTCGTTCCTGGTACAGGCGACTTGGCTACTCGTGGCACCTTTGCTCAGCAACTGTCCCTTGATCAAACTTTGAACAAGCACCTGTTCTGGGAGGGCACTGCTCTCTGTCCCTCACAGGGCTTGTCATCCAGGGGTGGGGGGCAGGCAGCAACAGGTCACTACCAGGCAGTGACAAGGCAAAGGAGGAGCAAAGAGTGTCAGACAGGAGGGGTGGGGGCTGGGGCTGAGGGGTCCTATTTTATTTAAGGTGGTCCTGGAAGGCTCCTCGGAGAGGGGCAGAGACCAGAGAGAATCTTTGTCTGAAGGAAGAGCATCTCAGATGGGGAGAGCCTGTGCTAGACGTGGAGGTAGTGTCAGCCGGGGACAGGGACAGTATGGTGGCACAAGAAGGAAGGCGAGACCAGAGAGAATCTTTGTCTGAAGGAAGAGCATCTCAGATGGGGAGAGCCTGTGCTAGATGTGGAGGTAGTGTCAGCCGGGGACAGGGACATTATGGTGGCACAAGAAGGAAGGCAACACATAACAAGGATGTAGTCAAAGAGCCAGGAAGGGGCGGGGTCACGCAGGTCTCACAGGCCACTTGCAGATATGGGCTTCTGCCGGAGGGCGACAGCAAGCTGCCAGAAGCTGCTGGGCTGGGCATGGCATGCTTTGCGAGTCCAGTCAGTGTTCTGGAGGATCGCCCATGGGAGCCGGGAGGAGGGCAAGAGCAGGAGGGGCCTTGAGGGAGGCTGGTGGGGGTTGCGGCAGCCTGGGCAGCCAGGCAGAGCAGGAAGGTGAGAAGCGCTGGCTTCTGGATGCACTTTGAAGGTGAAGCCAACCAAGCCACGTGAAAGGAAGAGCTGAAGGGAGCGTGGCATCCGTGCTGGGCGGCCCACGTGGCGTGGCACCCTCTTCCCCCGGGAACTTATCAAGGCAACTCTCTCAACAGAGATCGCTCCCTCCTTAGGTGGAGCTTGGGTGGGGCAGCTCATGTAAGGCGTGGATCACCCACTGCATGTCTGTTCCCTGAGCAGGCGGAGGGAGTTGAATGGTCCTCTGGCAGGAAGACAATCGAAGGGAACTTTTCCTAGAATTGTAACAGGGAGCTGCTAAAAATGAGGCTTGCCTTTACAACGCACATGAAATGAAGGCTATTAATAGACTCCTGCAGGACCTAGGGCGGCAGGGGCTGAGCCGCAGAGTTGCAGTGCCAGGCAGGGCAGTGTGGGAGCATCACTTCACAGACGTGCCTCAAGAGCGCGAGAGAGTCAGTAATCATCTCCACCACCCAGTCTACAGCAGAGCAGAGCCATGAGCTAGTGTGTGAATATTTGAACCACATGCAAAACCGAAAGCTTATGGAGCAAAGGTGCCGAGCTCGGTATGTTCTGCCCCACTTCTGCCTTTGCACAAATGACGAGAACGGATGTGTCAGGTCCCTCCAACATCTGCTGACTCCTACTGTGCCTCGGTGCTGGGGGAGCCCTGCTCACCCACACAGCATCTGTGAAACCTAACGTGCTGTTGGGTCAAGAGGAAGTCAGGCCACAAGAGTGAGAGTCTTTGAACAACAGCCCATTTCTCTCAAGCGGCCAGAAAGGGCCAGAAGCCACACTCTCACACCTTAAAAAGAAAAAGAAAAAAAACCACTGAACTCCCATTGGGTGCGTTTTTTCCTAGACAATGCTTTGGAAGAATATAAACACCCAATGAAACCAACTTGGAAGGGCCAGAAGCCACACTCTCACACCTTAAAAAAAAAAAAAAAAAAACACTGAACTCCCATTGGGTGCGTTTTTTCCTAGACAATGCTTTGGAAGAATATAAACACCCAGTGAAACCAACTTGATATAGTAACAAGAGCACAGCTGCACAGAGATGTTGTTGTGAATCCCAACTATACCTGTTACCTCTGGCCTTGGACAAACCTGCCTAATCTCTCTGAGCTCAGTTTTCTCATCAGTAAAATGGGCATAACTCTACTTACAACACAGTGTAATGAGAATCAAATGGGATAGCATTGAAAGTAACTGGTCCCTAGTGAGGAGCTGCAAATGTGAGTTTGCCTTCCCGGTTGCTAATGGAAGACGAAAACAAAGCGTTTAAGCCAACTGCACACAGCCTGTGAATCCAGAGGAAACCGTAGGCAGCCGGCATATTTTCCAAATAGTGTTGCTGGACACTGACCACATACTGAGTGTGGCTGTCAAGAACGATGCCCCACTTCTCCGTCTCTCACCAGAAAGTCCCTATGCCCAGGCAGTATCACAGAAGTTCGCATGGAATCTGGCCAGTGTACTACAAACGGAAACTGACTTTCGCTATTTTGCTTCATCTTGCAGACTTGTCATGTTTTCTCCAGAAAGCAGAGGACCCTGAGCTAGCTGAGGCCATTCCTGGGATGCCAAGACTCAAGAAACCCCCTCTGGTCCCCGGTCTCCTTCATCTGCTTCTCGGTTTCACCTGCATCTTACACAAAACCAGAAACAGAGTCTGTGAGTGAATCGCTTGTTTTTTAAAACCTCTTGGAACAGATTCAGGAGGATTCTAAGTATCATTGTAAAATTCACAAAATCCCAAACCCACTGAGCAAGAGGCAGATGAAGGAAATTGTTCCACATCCCGTCGAGAGGAAATGAACAGGACTGGGGAGGAAGAATGTGCTGCGTGGTGTGAAGGCTGTTTTGATTCTTGACGCTGGACATCTGCCACGTTTCTGTGCGGAGCTACCAACTCGGGCAGACAGCGAGGACCCTCCAAGTGCAAACTGGAGCTGCGGGCCCAGCAGCTGTGGGAAGGCAGACAGGAAGCAGGGAACCCTGGAGGGGAGTAGGAGTACATCCTGTGGGGATTGATAAAAAATAACAGCCAGGCTGTGGGAACCTCTTCCGAGCAAACGCGTGAGCTCAGGCATTTCCTGAGCCAAAGATCTGACTCCAGTTATTTGTTGTATCTGTTTATTTATTTTCCAGGAGATTTTGCATAATTTTGACAAAGGAAAAGAAGATAGGAAACAAAAGCTTATAGGCTTTCCCCTCTGAAACATTTGCTCACAGAACACGCTCCTGATCCTGGGCGAAGGGACGGGAGTCTGTAACTCAGAGTTTGCCATGGGGCCAGCAGGTCGGGAGGGCGGCCATGGCAGGAAGCCCTGATGAAGAAGCCCAGGTGTGTCTGACAGACCCCTCCCTATGGACAGACAGGCAGACGGATGGGCCACCAGGGAAACTGATCATCAGAGGCTTAGGCAGCAGCCACGGGCTATCCCTCCTGTCCAGCGATTGCTTTCCTGCTGCTTGGCCACCCTGGGCCAGCAAAGGGCAGTTCTTCCAGAGTCACACAGCCAGGAAGCAATTTATCACTACCAGAGGCCTTATCAGAGTCTGGCATTCCTCTGAATTTCCAAGAAAACTCCATAATTTTTAGTAGGGCTTATCATTAATCCATCTGATCATCCATAGTAGAATTTTAAGCAATGAAGTACATGTTGTATAAAATTAGATTTTCAGGGACTTTTAGTAGCAGATGTTATTCTTTTAAGATAATTACCAAATGGATGTGTTGGACTCTCTCAGCATCCGCCACACATGGGTTTGGATGACAGGCAGCACAGCCAGGCAGCGGCGGTCCTGGCCCTGCCCAGCAATCACACGTGGGGCCCGCTGAGGACACACCAGGTGTGCTCTGACCTCCTCCTGGAAGAGGCACATCCCCAACAGACCTTGCTCTCTAATCAGTTTCCTCTCACCTCAAAACCTGCTGTAGGAATACGACCTTGTACTTGCTCCTAGCGAACGTTCTTTAAATGCCCCTTGAACGGGCCAGCCTGGTGGCGCACTCAGTTGAGTGCGGCACTTGGGAGTGCGGTGGCGCTCCCGCCAAGGGTTCGGATCCCATATAGAGACTGGTCCGCTCACTGGCTGAGCGCGGTGCAGGCGCAACACCGAGGGTTGCAATCCCGTGACCGGTCACGAAAAAAGACAAAAAGGAAAATAAATAAATAAATACATAAATGCCCCTTGAACGAAACTTACCTTCTTGGGTCACAGGTTCTCTCTCTTCTCTCTCATCCCTCTCACCAAGAAACCCTCAGCCTCGTGATGTCCTCTGATGTCCCCTCTGTGCCCGACTCCCGGCGAGGCTGGGTGCCCAGGGCCGCCTCCCGCAGACCACCACTGTGGCTCCGGTCCCCGCTGTGTGAGTTCTGCTGATGTGAGCCTCACTTACATTGATCCAGACATCACACACACTTTTCTTTAACGAGATGCTCCTTTCCTTCCATCACTTTATTGCACCCATCTCTGGATCTTTCCTTCCTTCCTCCCTCCCTGTCTTCCTCCCCTCCTTTCCTTGAAGGCCATCGTTCCCTCAGAGGACGTGACAGGCCCCATCTGCAGCAAGGCTCCATGTGGCTTGGGAAGTGGCCCGGCCCTCACAGCCCAGCCTTTCCCCTCACTCACTCTCAGCAAATGCCCCCAGGATATCTGTTCTGCTCCCGTGTTTACAAGGTCGCCATCCTCATCTGGAGCAGCCACCTGCAAACACCACCTCACCCGGGGATTTCAGTGGGTGAACATGAATATCCACCTGCACCACAGTAAAGAAAAAGGGATGCAGGTGGGTCTTCCCACAAAACACAGAAGAATCACAAAGAGGAAGAGCTAAAAAGGCTCTAGAATTTGGTGCTGAACATCTCTCAATGCATCTTCTGATTTCCCAGAGCTGATGGAAATATTCTGAAGGTATTAATAGAATGCAGATGTTGGAGAATGCGACTCAGAATTCTGCTGAACAAATGACCCTGTTGGGAGGTCGTCTCCAGTCTCCAGGGACATTCCACAGAGGGCCCAGCTGATTGTCTCATATTGAAACAACATGTCCGAGACACATTCCAGCTAGGAGAGAGGAGCAGGGCTCCTCTGACCAAACATAAATCATGAGGCAAAAGGGCAACTGTACTCCCCAGCCCTGCCTCCCCAGCACCCCCACCCCCAAGGACAACGGGGCCGAGTCAGAGACTGCCAAGCCAAGCCGGCCCTGGCGCCAGCCGGCTGGCCGAGCAGTGCACGCGGCCTGTGGGGCTCGCAGCTTGCGCTGTGGCCCTGGCGTTTGTGCTTCGCTGCCATTTGTTTCTGATCTTCAGTCAAGTCCTCACAATGCTGGGATCCCCTAGAGAGTTCCTACTTTGACCTTATGACAAGTAACACCAGCGGCCAAGAAAAAAAGCAATATATGAGAGAAATTCTATTGGTGGGAGGTAGTGGCAGGAGGGCGGTGGGGGACTTATTCTCAAGTAGACGTGTTACTTGTGAAATTAGTCCCCATCCAATAAAAAGAACACAGTGTCTTTAAAGAGACAAGTTGCCAAAATGGAAAGAAAGTCCTCTTTCAAAGCCTGCCAGAGCTGGCGATCCGCGGCAAGCTGTGTGTTCAGGAAAGGACACAAATTAGCTGGGCCTGGGGCAGAAGACCTTCTGCAGCAGCCTTTGGCTGGCGACTGGCACAGCCTTTGACGGGCCTTGCATAGCTCGGTTTGGTTATGAAAATGCAGGCGAGCCCACAGTGTCCTCTGCCGGGGCGGCCCCATCCAAGCCCACCCCGATGGGCAGACCCAGAGCTCTGGGCCACATTCCCTGGCCACCAGGGCTGCCGCAGGTGACAGGAGGACACCGGGCAGAGTGGACAGGGTGCCTATTTTCACCTCTCAGGGTCATGAGGCAGGAGGACACAGATGGCAGCTGGATGCTGCCTGATTTGCCACCAGAAGGCAGAGATGGTGACACCAAAGCACTGCACAGCTTCCCAGCCCTGCGGAGTGAAGGCGCCTGTGTCCCTGGGACCACCCCGTGGTGCTCAGCCAGAGCCCAGTGAAAACCAGAAAGGCCCAGCAGGGCCACCAAAACCAAGAGCCCTCCAGAGGGCCCCGCCACAGGTGCCGTAGCCAGAGCCACGGGCTCCAGAGGAGGCACGGCTCAATGCAAGTGTTTCCTTCCTTTCAACTCTCTTTACCTTTCTCCCAGAGATGTCCCTGTGTGAAGCGTGGTCCAGACCTGAAGACAGGGGCCAGAGACATCCACACGCCCTGGTGGAGGACGCTGACATGTCACGTGGGCTCTTGGTTTGCTATGAGAACGGCCTTTCTCCCAGGGAGACATCTGTGGAGGAGGCCCCAGAGGGCTGCAGGCCGTTCACAGTAAATCCCGCATCCCATAGCAAAGCACACAGAGCACAACAGAGATGAAGGGCTCTCACCCACACGGAGGAACCGGGCCAGCCCAAGAGGCTGCTTTTCAAAAGAAATTCCGAGTTGAAAAGAAATAATCAAAATTAATTTTTTTCCTCTGAGAATGTATCAGAAAACAAGATTATTACTATCCTAAGCAACTAAATGTTTGGGCTTCCTTAGAAAACAAAACATTCCTTTCATGAAGGACACCTGCTGACTCACACAGGGAGTTTTGCTTTGAGGTGCCAGCACGTGGCAGGGGTGGGGGGGTCTGTCCAGGGTCCTGATGACCCCAGAGGAGGGACAGGTGGGGGGCCTCTGCTTGCTCTGTGGGGAGCAGAGGATGTTATCAGAGCCTGGGAGAGAAATCCAGTCAAGTTCAAGATTGAGCGGGCTGGACCATAGAAGCAGAACCTAGACAGCTTAGGAGCACGCAGGTGATGAGAACAGGAACAGTGTCGTGGACTGGGGGAACAGCATCTGCAAAGGCCCAGAGAGAAACCAAGAGTCACTTTCCAGAGCCCAGTACAAGGAGCAAGAGGGAGGTGGGTAGAGGAGGGTGCTGTGGAGAGAGTTAAGTCTGCAGGAGCTAGCAGGGCCCAGACCACAAACCGTTAGCCAGCCTATCAAACTGTGTGAAGGATTAGACCTTTCATTTTCAATTTTTTGTTGTGGTGGTAAAATGTACATAACATAAATTCACCATCTTAACGATTTTTAAGTGCACAGTTCCGTGGCATTACGCACATTCACACTGTTGTGCAGCCATCACCATCATCCACCTCCAGAACCCTTTTCCTCTTGCAAAACTGAAACTCTGCACACACTGAACACTAACTTCCTTCCCATCGCCCCTCCTCCCAGCTCCTGGCTACCAACAACCTGCTTTCTGTCTCTACGAATTTGACTATCCTAAGTATGCATAAGTGGCATTATACAATATTTGTCATTTTGTCATTGGGTTGTTGCACTTAGCATAACATCCACAAGGTCACCCATGTTGCAGCATGTGTCAGAATTTCCTTCCTTTTAAGTAAAGCTGAATAATGTCCCATCGTATGTGTGTGCGACACTTTGCTCATCCTTTCATCTGCAGATGGACACTTGGGATTCTTGTGAATAATGCTGCTGTAAACATGGATATACAAATGTCTCTTCGAGACTCTGCTTTCACTTCTGTTGGGTACGTAACTAGAAGCAGACCTCCTGGATCAAATGGTAGTTCCGTGATTAGTGTTTTGAGGATCCACTACACTGCTTTCCGCAGTGGCTGCTCCATTTTACATTCCCACCAGCCATGCACAAGTTTCCAATTTCTCCACGTCCTCACCAGCACTTGTTATAAGGATCAGACTTTTGAAGAGGAAAAAGCCTCGAAGGGTTTTTTAAACACCCACCACAGAGGGTTGAGTTAATCGCATTCCTCAGTTCTTGGCACATTATCATCAGTCGTACGAGGTCCCCTTTGCTATAATTAATTCCATTGTATCCCACATGATGCTCCCGTTCCTTTCCCCTTCAAAGGCACTGTCTTTAAACGTATCTCCTCTATTTGAATGTGTTCTTATGAAGAGTGTTTTATGCTTTTATGTGCATGTATTCTTGATTTAGTTAAGGGTTGTGCAATTTATCTCATTACGTTTCCTATTTTTTTAACCAAGGCACTGTCTTTAAACGTATCTCCTCTATTTGAATGTGTTCTTATGAAGAGTGTTTTATGGTTTTATGTGCATGTATTCTTGATTTAGTTAAGGGTTGTGCAATTTATCTCATTACGTTTCCTATTTTTTTAACTAAGTGCTATGTCTTTAAGCCTGTCCACGTCCCTACACTCACACCACATCCAGCTTCTAGACAGTACATGCTCCCCGTGGCCCAGCCCACAGTCCCCTACACGGCGCTGCGACGAACATCTTCACACTCATCACCCCAAGGACACGCCTGAGGATTTCCATGGAGCCCATCACTGGGTCCCAGGGTGGCCCCATGCTGGGTCTGCTGAAGGGGTCAGGGCCTGTCCAGAATGACTGTCCTGTCTGCAAACCCACTGGCAGTGCTGAGGCCTCCCACCAGCCTCCCTTGACAGGGGCCTGCAGGGGAAAGCGTGCTGGAAAGCTGAGCTTGCAGACTACATTAGAATTCAGACTCCGGTTTCTAAAGAGTGGAGACATTGAAGGATGTTAGCAAACTCCATAAACAAGGCAAGCCATCCTACCTTTTACATTCTAAATACTTCTTAGGCAAGGCCTCGCTCTTATCACTCCCCTATCCAAGCCACAGCTCAACGCTCAGAGATGAATTTCTCTGCCCCACACCTCCACACCCTCCCTCACACTCACCGGCTCCTGCAGCTTTTTAAAAATGTTTGTCAAAAGCTATTTCCTAATAAGAAACAATAGTAGAGGCAAGGATTAGGGTCAGCCACACTAGGTGTCATTTCGGTCTACGTTATTTTAATTAAGTCTCACACTCACCGGCTCCTGCAGCTTTTTAAAAATGTTTGTCAAAAGCTATTTCCTAATAAGGAACAATAGTAGAGGCAAGGATTAGGGTCAGCCACACTAGGTGTCATTTCGGTCTACGTTATTTTAATTAAGTGCACACCTAAAACTGCAGGATGAAGGAGAAATTAGAGAAGGAAGGAGAGTCAGCAGCGAGGACAGGGGTAGGGTTCCAGAAGGGGGTAAAGTGCCCTGAGGCAGACTGTGAAACAGGAGGCTCCCCCCATACACATCATAAAAGGGGACTTTACACTGCAGAGCACACAGCCACACAGAGGAGACGCAAAGGCAGTGGGACCCACTGGGCCACATAGCATGAGGATGAGGACTAAATAAACTACAGCTTAAATATGCTGCAAATTAGAAGGCTGGGTCCTTCGCTTACTCACTGGGCTCCTTAAATCCCAGTTTCTTTATCTGTAAAATGCTGGTAACCGTCATCTCCATCTCCTCTTGCTGTTCTGAGGCTTCGTCCATCCTCTGTGCGGGCACTGCTGCAGGCCTGGGGAGATGTACCAGTGAGCAACTCAGAGCAGCTTCATACCACCCAGAAGCTCAGACCCTAGTGGGGAGAGAAAGCGATAAAAACAGAAAGATATCATTACCCACCCAAACCTCAGCTATGGAGACCCAGATGCTAGCTGGGGACTCCCTGATCCTTAAGGTCGAGGTAAGAGCATGTCCTGACTCTGCCATATGCCCAGAGGAAGAAACTCAGTGACCGTCAGGCTTCCTGGCTTTCTGCAAACACATTCTCAGAAACTCACTCCTCAAGGTCGTCTGCCTCCTTCGTACAGCCTGCTCTGAATTCTTGTTCTGTGCATATACATCGGCCAAATCCTCCCTTGATTTACACATGCATGCACATGCGCACACACACACATGGCAGTGACAGAAGGTCTCACTGAGGACTTTGGAGCTGGTGGGGCTTACAGAACATTGGAGCAAACTCCAGGCTTTGCCTCTGGTTACCCACGTTTGCTGCGTTCCTTCTGCTATGGCCATGTGGCTCAGTCCTCGCCACTGCGTGTCACCTAGTTCTCTCCTCCCAGTTCTCCTTCAAGCCCTGTGGGGTGGCGTTGCTTCCCCAGTGTGTCAGAAGGTAGAAGGCGGGACCCCACCCCAGTGGGCCTGGAGGGCAGAGCATGGAGCCTTGAGACATCACATGGTTGTGCTAGCTCTGGCTAGCTCAGACAGGCACACCTTCCTTCTTCCCTATTTCTTCCTTTTGGATTGGGAATGTCTATCCTAGGACTGTCCTGCCATTGTATTCTGGAAGCATTTTGTTTGTTTTTACTGGTTCACAGCTGGAGTCTCACCCACGTCTGATGTAGATGATATTTAGATGAGACTTTGGGCTAGACTTTAGAGTCGATGCTGGAATGAGTTGAGACTTTTGTGGTTGGTGGGATGGAATGAGTGTGTTTTGCCTTTGAGAACTGGGGATGGGGTGGAATGTGATGAAGTGAATGTTCATGTGCCCCAAAATTTGTGTTTTGAAGTCCTACTCCCCAGTGCAATGGTGTTAGGAGGCAGGGCCTTTGGGAGGTGATCAGATCATTGGGTGGAGCCCCCGTGGATGGAATTAGTGCCCTCTTAAAAGAGGCCCCAGAGTGCTCACTCACCCTCTTTCTGCCATGTGAGAACACAGCAAAAAGACGGCCCTCTGCAAACCAGGAAGAGGAACCTCACCAGAACCCAGCCACGCTGGCTCCAGCCTCCTGTGAGAAATAACTTCTGTTGTTGATGAGCCGCCTGCATTTTGTACAAAACAGTTTTTTGTTATGGTGGCCCCAACTGACCAAGACAACCCCCAACACAAACTACCACATGTGCCCAGGAGAACATGCAGGGGCTCCATGCCACTGGCTCTGCCCACCCCTCGCATGAAGCAAGTCCCATTGCGCTGGACTCAGAGGAAGCTTGTCCTGTCTTCACCTGCCCTTGACCACTCCAAAGCTCTGACACTGCTGGCCACACATTCTTTCTTAAAATGCTCTTCCCTTGGCTTTTGTGTCCAAAACATGCCTTCCTCCCTGCCAGTCCCTGGAAGTTCATGACCCTTCACCTGCCTGTGAAATGTTGGATCTCTACAGGAATTGGACCCAGTCCCATTTTTTTCCCTCTCTTTAAATACCGAGGGTGAGCGAACTTTTTCTTTAAGGGTCAGATGGTTAATACTGTAGGGTCCTTGTTGCAAGTCCCCAACTCTGCCCTCACAGTGCAAAGGCAGCCACAAACAGTACATAAATGCATGAGCATGGCTGCATTCTGATAACACTTCATGTGCAAAAGCAGGGGGCGTGTGCCAGCCCCCACTCTGCATTCTCCCCTGTGTGTGCAGATCCATCCTCGGAGCTTCAAATTGATAGTTTCCACCAGGTTCGTCCTCTGAGCTCCAGATCCATCCTTCCCTCCTTGAACAAATAAAATGCACCCCAACACGATGACACACCGATGTCATGGCTCCCCGCCCTTCACTTGTGCCTCTTCTGTGTTTTACATGTCAGAAAGGGCATAGCCATGCAGCCAGGCAAGCCAGATGCTAGGAGCCATTCCCAACACCTGCTGCACCTCACCCCCGTGTTTCAATCCGGTGTGAAGTACGCTGGTTCTACTTACTAAGAGCTGTTGGTTTTGCACTCTCTCCCAACCACAGAGCCACTTCCCACGCCATGCTGTCTTTGCAGGATTGCTGCAGCAGCTCCATCCTCCCTCGCTCACCCTTCCTCCACAGTGCAACCAGCAGGTGGTTCCAAAAGTCACTGTGGCATGCTTCCCTGCACAAAACACTGTCCATATGCTTAGAGTGAAGACAGAAGTCCCAAGCCCAGCCACATGCACCCCCTTCCCCAGCTTCATCTCAGACCGTGTCCCTAGTCCTCTCCATCTGCCTCTAATGCTCTTTTCTCCTTTACCTGAGTTTTTTTCTCATCTTTCAAGTCTCAAGTCAAATATATTTAATTCCCTTTTACATGCTCTGACCATGCCTCTCGTCTCTCCTTCCTAGCACTTAGTGCATTTCAGTCACATAGTTGTTGCTTTGACTGAGGATCGGCAAACACAGCCCCAAGTCTGAGTCTACCCTAATGCCCATTTTTGCAGACAGAGCCTCACTGGACACAGCCACACTCCTGCATGTGCGCACTGTGCAGCTGCCTTTGCACTGCAGCGGCAGAGCTGGGCCATTATGACAGAGACCATGAGGCCCGCCGGGCCTAAAGTCTCTACCATCTGGCCCTTTACAGAAAAGATCTGCCACCTCCTGGTGTTCTGATTGGTAGGTCTGTCTTCCACACTAAACAGCAAGGACAGAGACTGCACCTGCTTCTCTTCACTGTGACATCTTCATGCCCCAAGCTCAAGGCCTGACACTCAGAGGAAACTCCAACGGTCTTGTTGAATGAACACATGATCAGACCTGCCGTGTTATTAGGTGACATTTCCCACTCTCAGGCATCTTCCTAAACAAAGATAACCATGATGCCAGGAGGTAAGATGACAATTTCACACTCTTTCTTCCTTGCCAGTGACAGTGGAGGCCCATTGACAATTCTGTGTTCTTCTGAAAAGGGCGTGGGAGTAGGAGTCAGTAATGTCAATGGAAGGTTCTGTTACCCAAGAGTGAGTAGAGCAATCACACGCAAACCAGGGAGCCCTTTGCAGAACAGTTCCCACCTCCCCATCCACACACCAGCTCACGCAGCCTGCGAGGGCACTGGGGCTTCGCACTCCCTTTACAGGGAAGAGAGCTGGCTCATAGAGGAACCCCATGTGAAGACGCTCACCCATCTTCTGGCTGCAAAGTCTCTTTTCTTTTTAATACCCCACCACTTCCAAAACATGTGCTCTATGGAGCTATATTTGAGAAAAGGAGGTTTCCGTGCTCACATGTGATTGGGAAATGGGGCATTCTCCGTAGCCCTGATGGAGATTCTGCAAGAAAGAAACCTGTTTAGCATGTTCAAATGTATTTGGCTTCCATACACCTTTTTTCTGTAAAATATCTAGAACCCCTCTACAGAGACTGGTGTTCTGTGGAACACATTTGGAGAAACACATATTTTAATAGTCCAACTACTTGCCTATCACTGTGTCCCTGAAGAGAGGATTTGGGCTGGGGGCTGGGGAGGAGAGCTGTCTCAGCCTGCCTTCCTATAAAAAGCCTTCAGCTCCTAAACTGATACCCCTATTCTCCATTCTCTTGGTGCAATTGACTTAAACCCTCTTAAGAGAAAAGCAAGTTCACTACCTGAATGAAGTAATTTGCCCAAAACAGAAAAAGCAGAGATAATCCTCTTACATGATTTTTGGCGTATGAAAGTTGGACGTCACAACACCCCTCATGCCCCCAGGCTGTGCTGCAGGCACCTCTTCTGCCCTCCGTGTTCACAGGTGGAATCAGTCCAGCAGCGTCCTTCTGAGAGGCTGCTGCTGCCTCTCCTGTCCTGGCTGCTCACAGTTCGCAGCTGGAGCCATTGCTTACACGTGACACACGCTGCTACTCACTCGGCAACCAGCCTCTCATTCACCTTTATATCACCCCATCCTCCCGGCATGTAGTCCAAAGAATGTTCATGGAATGGAATTGAAAGCCTTTCAGTTTTCATCTTACAGACAGACCTCTAACCAGCAAGTATTTCTTGAGCACCTACTATGTGCTAAACACCATGCTAGGTCTGAGTGTGGGGGTTCACAGTCTACCGGGGAGATAGTACACTATGATGACTGTTGTATCATCATTGTTAATGATAATGATGTTTCCCAGAAAATTAGGAAAAGTCTCAGAATACATCTGGTCATTGGAGCCACTCATGGGGCTGGACATTCCCTCATGCTAAGGGGGAACAGGGCTGCAGGCAAGAGGGGCATCTGGTGGGTATCTCTGGAGTGTCCCATGGCCAGGCTGAGACATCTGAACTGAGTCCCCTGGGTAATGAAAGCCAGGGAAGATTTTTAAGCAAAGTGACATGATTACATCTATGTTTAAGATGAAAACTCAGTCCGGAAGAAAGACTGTAACAGAAAGCCTCTTCTTTATTTGAAAAGGCACCAGGACAAAGTCGCAGTGTTCTTAAACTAATTTTCCTGGATGTCCCACTAGGCGTCCCCTAAACTACGGAAGCAGGGGACACTGGAGGCAGTGCAGCCATGGCATGTGCAGGAGGGAGCCATCCCCTCCAAGGCTCTGCAACTCTTCCTGCCAGAACAAGGTCAACAGCCGAGACAAGGAGCCTGCTCTTTCCAAGCCTTCTTGTTTCATCCTAATAAGGAATCAGGCATGCAACCAACGGTGCTGAAGCTCTAGCAGGGCTCTGTGGTGCCTGCAGCAGCAGGAGGGCGCCTGTGCCTGGCGGCGCTATCCTGCCAGTGTGGCCAGGGACAGGGCACCACAGGATGCTGGACAATAATGGGAAGGAAAAGGAGGGAATCCTCGACCCTGGGCTGGAGCCCAGCCAAAGACCACTGAACCCTGGTGTCTCGACAGGTCTGAAGAAGAAAAAAAATTCTTGGAAGCTGACGGGGCAGCAAGTGAAAACAAAAGATTCTATCTGGGAGAAAATAGGAAAAAATGGAGAGAGATTTGTTTTATTTGGGGAGATAAAATAAGCAATAGATTGCTGAACTCGGGTCAAGAGACCACAGCAACCTCCCCAAGAACCGACGGCAGACGGAGAAGGAAGTGTGTCGAAGGCAGGTAAAAAAAGCTATTTTGAGGAAAATCGTCTTATACCCAGTATGGTTCCTTTCCGCATAGAAAGTGACATCCAAATCCATCATGCTACAAAATACCCAAGGAAACAGCAGGTCACATGGGGAGCTCTTGAGTGTCTTTGTGCAGATTCCTGCTGGAAGGCCAGGGTGCCCCAGAAGATGCTTGTGGCCGTCTTCCCTGGGTGGACCCCTCCCCATGCATGCAGTTGCCAGTTTGCATCTGGCTCTGTTCTGTGTGGACCCAGCTCCGGAGGTGAAAACCCCCATCAGAGGAACCAGGCAGAAGTGCAGTCATACTCAGGGGACCAGAGTCGTTCATCAGTGGGGTCAGCCAGTGGCTGCAGGGCCATGTGTTTGAAAAGACTGAGCTTTGGGCCTGTAGGATTTCCCTATGCTTTGAAGTCACTGTTTATACAATGCATTTTTGCTCGCAGTAATTCATTGAGTGCTGCTTGAATGTGCTTACCCAAGAGCTTGAGAACATAACCACGAGCAGGGTTTGTTCCGCCTCCATCTGGTTTGTGTCCAGGTAGTGTCAGAAGTCACGTGACCTGCAGATGTCCAGAGGGCTTTCTCAACAGGGTCCATTGCATCAGAGATCCTTGAAAATTGAGTGCTATCTGGTTTGTGTCCAGGTAGTGTCAGAAGTCACGTGACCTGCAGATGTCCAGAGGGCTTTCCCAACAGGGTCCATTGCATCAGAGATCCTTGAAAATTGAGTGCTTCATTATTTGCTTCCTGGGCAGATTTTGTTCCTCAAAATGCAAAGTCATCTATATTCCAACAGTGGTGGTCCAGCCACAATATCAGCCACTTTGAATATGAAGCCCAGTAGAAAGTGCACAGGCCAACTGGCCGGCCTGTCTTACAGGAGTGGACTCACGAAGCCACCCCAAAGGCAAGTGATGGAGAGGACCAAAGTGCTTATCCAAACCAGTCCTGGCAAAAGACACAGCCATGGTGACCAGGGGTCATTTGAGGCTTGTGGCGATAGGTCACCCTAATGTTAAGAGAACTGAAGGGCTGCGTTGCCACCAGTCAGCCATCTCTGAGTCCAGGAAACTTTTAAAATAATATACAACAGCTCTATGTAGATACAATTCGCATAGCATTTTATTCGCTCCTTTATACTGAACAACTCAAAGATTTTTAATATATTCATAGACTTGTACAATCAGCACCACAATCAATTTTAGCATAGTTTTATCACCCCAAAAGAAAACCCATACCTATTAGCAGTCACTCATTATTTACAACCAACCACCACAGCCCTAGGCAGCCACTAATCATCCCTCTCATTCACCTTTATATCACCCCATGTATCACCTTTATATCACTCCCTGTAGATTCCAGGCAATTTTTCAGTATGCCTGAGCTTTAGTTTCCCCATATGCAAAAGGAAGGGAACTGGGATGTGTAGACACTAGGGAAGCCCTCTGAAGCTTCCATCCCTTTAACATGCCTAAGACCCATCATCATGTAACAAGTGGTTTTTCATGTGACCTTGCAAAAACAGGCCAAGGCGCTGGCCCTGGCTTAGGTTATGTTCTTCCTTCAGTTGTAAGAGTGTGCGATTTGCTTGAGAGGCAGAGGAGCACATCACATCCCATGTTCTTGTTACTCACAGGCTCTTCTCTGCCCTACTCTACTTCTACTTTGCAGAGAGAAGCCCCAAACCATGTATGGGAGCCTCAATATTAGATCACAGAGCACAGTGACAGGATATCTCACTAAGGCCATGTTCTAAAGAAAAGTGACAGACTTGCTCAGAGTTAGCACAGCACCTGCTCTGGGACACTCTGTCATATCCTCTTACAGCCTATGAGAAGGTTCCAGATGGAAGCAGCAGATCAGGAGAGGATTTCATTCCATTAACTGTTTTAAAGTGAACAATTCAGTAGCATTTAGTACATTCACAGTGTTGCACAACCACCACCTATATTTTGTTCCAAAACATTTCCATCACTCCAAAGTAAAACCCTTGTCCATTAAGCAGCTTCCTCCACCCCACCCCCAGCTTCTGAAAACTACCAAACCAAGTTCTGTCTCTATGGATTTATCTCTTCTGTTTATTTCATATAAATGGAATCATGCAATATATGACATTTTATGTCTGGTTTCTTTCCTTTAGCATAATGTTTTCAAGGTTCATCCACATAGGAGCACATAGCAGTATTTGATTCATTTTTACAGCTGAATAATATCCCATTGTATAGATATACCACGATTTGTTTATCCATTCTCCTGTGGATGGGCATTTGTGTTGTTTCCACCTTTTGGCTTACATGAATAATGGTGATATGAACTGGCAAATACATGTACTTGTTTACGTACCTGTTTTCAATTCTTTGGCATATATCTTACAAGTGGAATTGTGAGGTCATATGATAATTCTTTTTAACTTTTTGAAGTACATTACAGTCTTTTCCACAGAGGTTGATCCATTTTGCATCCCCACCAGCAATCACAAGCTCTCCAGTTTTTCCACATTCTTGCCAACACTTCTATTTTCCAATTCTTTATTATTGCCATGCTAATGGGTGTGACATAGTACCTCACGGTAGTTTTGATTTGCATTTCCCTGATGACTAACATGTTAAGCATCATCTCATGTGTACTTTGGTGTTGTATACGTATCTCCTTTGGAGAAACTCTTCTCCCTACTTTTTAATTGGGTTGCCCATCTTCTTGTTGTTGAGTCATAAGAGTTCTTTATATATTCTGGATACTAAATCCTTATCAGATACTTGATTTCTAAATGTTTTCTCCCATTCTGTAGGTTGTCTTTTAGCTTTCTTGAAAATGTCCTCTGATATGCAAAAGTTTTAAATTTTTATAAAGTCCAATTTAACTATTTTTTCTTTTGCTGCTCAAGTTTTTGGTGTCATATCTAAGAATCCATTGTCAAATCAAAGGTTATAAAGATTTATCCCTATGTATTCTTCTAAGAATTTTATGGACTTCGGTCTCATATTTAGGTCACTAGTCCATTTTGAGTTAATTTTTGTATACGATGAGAGGAAGGGGTCCAACTTCATTCTTTTGCATGTTGAGAGCCAGTTGATCTAGGACACTTGTTGACGAGACAATTCTTTCTCCATGGAAGGTATTGGCACCCTTGTCAAAAATCAGTAGACCACAAACAGTTTATTTCTAGACTCTTAATTGTATTCCATTGGTTAATATATCTGTCCCTATACCAGTACCGTGTTGTTTTGGTTATGGTAGTTTATGCTAACTTTTTTAATGGGGAAGTGTGAGTTCTCCGACTTTGTTCTTTTTCAAACTGGTTTGGCTCTTCAAGGCTCATTGCAAATCCATATGATTTTGAGGATCAGCTTTTCCATTTCTTCAAAAATATTATTAAAATTCTAATATTGATTGCATCAATCTGCAGTTTGCTTTGGGTAGAATTGACATCTTAACAATATTATCTTCCAATCCATGAACACAGATGTCTTTTCCATTTATTTAGTTCTTCTTTAATTTCTTTCAGAAATGTTTTGTAGTTTTCACTGTATTTTACATAGTTAATTAAATTTACTCCCAGGTATCTTATTCTTTGGGGTACTATTATAAATGGAATTTTCTTAATTTCCTTTTTGTACTGCTCATTAGGGATGTATAAAAACACAACTGATTTTTGTGTGTTCATCTTGTGTCTTACAACTTTGTTGAATTCATTTATTAGCTCTAGTAACTTTCTCAGAGATTTTTTGGCATGTTACCTGCAAATAGAGATAGTTTTACTTCTTCTCCAGTGTGGACATCTTTTTATTTTCTTGCCTGATTTTTGCAGCTAGAATTTCTAAAACAATGTTGATTAGCAATAGTGAAAGTAGGCATACTTGTCTTATTCATGATCCTTGGGGGAAGTTTTCAGTCTTTCACAACTGAGTGTGATGGTAGTTTTGGGTGTTTCATAAATACCTTTAATATTAGTAAGGAAGTTCCCTTCTGTTCCTAGTTTGATGAAGATTTTTATCATGAAATGTGTTGGGTTGTGTCAAATGCTTTCTCTGCATTAATTGTAAACATGTGGTGGGTTTTTTCCTTTGTTCTTATTATATGGTGTATTATATTTTTCTCTTTTTTAAAGTACACATTTACAGTGATAACTTTCTCTCTGACCACTGCTTTTACTGCATCCCACAAACTTTAGTATGTTGTATTTTATTTTTATTCATCTCAAAGTACTTTTTAATTTCCCTATGATGTCTTCTTTGACCCACTAGTTGTTTAATAGTGCATTTAATTTCCAAATATTTGTGAATTTTCAAGTTTTGCTTTTGTTATTGATTTCTAGTTTCATTCCATTGGGCTTGGAAAAAATAATTTATATAGTTTCATTATTTTTAAATTTGCTGAGACTTACTTTATGGCCTAACTTATGGTCTATCCTGGAGAATGTTCTATGTGCAATTGAGAAGAATGTGTATTCTGCTGTTGTTGGACAGTGTTCTATATATGTCTCTTAAGTCTACTTAGTTTATAGTGTTATTCAAGTCCCCTATTTCCTTATTAAAATTCTGTCGAGATGTTCTGTCCAATATTGAAAGTGGGATGTTGATGTCTCCAACTAATTTTGTAGAACTGTCTCTTTCTCCCTTCATTTCCATCAATGTAGTTTGGGGCTCTGTTGTTTGGTTCATATATGTTTGTGATTGTTATTTCTTAATAAATTGACTCTTTTATCAATATATAACATTTTTCTTTGCTTTTTAATTAAAGTCTATTTTGTCTAATAGTAGTATAGACAAACTTTCTTTCAGTTACTATTTGCATGGAGTAGATTTTTTCATCCT
>NW_007730029.1:245114-248537 GCF_000696425.1 Galeopterus variegatus
CTGATGGCTGGCACCTCCTAGGGACCTTCAGGAAGGGGCTGGTCAACAAAAAGACCAAGGCAGCCTCACCCCCCAACCTCCAGGGAGAAGAGAGAGGCTGAAGGTTAAGTTGATCACTAACGGCCAAGGATTTTATCAATCATGCCTATGTAATAAAACCTCTATAAAAATCCAAAAGGACTGGGTTCAGGGAATTTCTGGATAGCTGAACATGTGGAGGTTCCTGGAGGGTGGTGCACCTGAAGAGGGTATGGAAGCTCCATGCCCCTTCCCCATACCTTGCCCTGTGCATCTCTTCATCTGTATTCTTTGTAATATCTTATATAATAAACTGGTAAATGTAAGTGTTTCCCTGAGTTCTGTGAGCCACTCAGCAAATCAATCAAACCTAAGGAGGGGTTTGGGGGACCTGACAGTCAGTCAGAAGTTCCAGAGGTCTGGGGGGCAGTCTCGGGAACTGAGCCCTCAATCTGTGGGATCTGATGCTAACCCCAGGTAGACAGCGTTGAAATTGAATTTAATGAGAGAACACCCAGCTGGTGTCCACTGCAGAACTGATTGCTTGCTTGCTGGTGGGGAGAAATTCCCACACATCTCATCACAGAAGTTAGTCTTCTGTGTTCATTGTTGTGTGAGAGAATAGGGAAAAAAAAAAAAGTTTGTTTTTTCCATAGACCATCTGATTCTAGACTTTTTATTGCTGTTGTTNTGTGATGGTAGTTTTGGGTGTTTCATAAATACCTTTAATATTAGTAAGGAAGTTCCCTTCTGTTCCTAGTTTGATGAAGATTTTTATCATGAAATGTGTTGGGTTGTGTCAAATGCTTTCTCTGCATTAATTGTAAACATGTGGTGGGTTTTTTCCTTTGTTCTTATTATATGGTGTATTACATTGATTGATTTTACTATGTTGAACTACTCTTGCATTCCTGGGACAAATCCCACTTAGTCATGGTGTATAATCTTTCTAGAGTGCTGTTGGATCCAGTTTGCTAGTATTTTATTGAGAATTTTGCATCTATATTCAATGGGGATATTGGTCTGTAATTTTCTTTTATGATGTTTTTAACTGAGTTTGCTATGAGTGATACACTGGCATCACAGAATAAGTTACAAATGTTTCCTCTTCCATTTTTTGGAAGAGTTTGAGAAGGATTGGTGCTAACACTTCTTTAAATGTTTGCTAGAGTTCACCAGTGAAACCATTTGTAATATTTTTTAAATAGTATATATCTGGTCTTCATCCCAGTTCCTGGTCATTTCCTGGCTTACAACTCCTAAAATCCTTAGATTCTCCAAAGAATGTTTTTTTGTATGCTAATGAGTTGGCTGATGGCTGGCACCTCCTAGGGACCTTCAGGAAGGGGCTGGTCAACAAAAAGACCAAGGCAGCCTCACCCCCCNTGTGATTGTTATTTCTTAATAAATTGACTCTTTTATCAATATATAACATTTTTCTTTGCTTTTTAATTAAAGTCTATTTTGTCTAATAGTAGTATAGACAAACTTTCTTTCAGTTACTATTTGCATGGAGTAGATTTTTTCATCCTTTCATTTCCAATCTATGTGTCTTTGGATCTAAAGTGAGTCTCTTATGGACAGCATATACTTGGATCATGCAGTTTTTTTTCTTTTATCCATTTTGTCATTATCTGCCTTCTGAAATGAAGAGTTTAATCTATTTGCATTTAATGTAATTAAGAGTAAGAAAGTCCTTACCGATAAGAAAGTACTTATTTTTGATATTTTACTATTTCTTTTTTCTGTCTTATGACTTTTTGCCCCTCATTTCCTCCATTATTATCTTCTTTTGTATGTAATATTTTGTGGTAAATCATTTTGATTACCTTCTCATTTCCCTTTGCATACATATTCTAGATAATTTTATTTGTGGTTACCATGGAGATTATAATTAATAACCAAAATTAATAACAATCTAGTTTTAATTAATACCAACTTAACTTCAATAGCATACAAAAACTGCTTCTATACAGCTTCATCACTGCTCATTTATGCCATGACTGTCATAAATTACATTTGTATATATTTTGTGCTCATAACACAGGTTTATAATTATTTTTATGCATTTGTCTTTTAACTAATATAGCAAATTAAAAGTGGAGTTAAAAACTAAGAATGTAATTACAATGGATTTTATTTTTTTCTGTGTAGTTATCTTCCTTAGAGAGCTTTACTTCTTCATATGGCTTCAAGTTACTATCTGCTGCCCTTTCATTTTACTCCTTTTAGCATTTCTTGCAGGACAGATCTACTAGTAACAAACTCCCCTGGTTTTTGTTTATCTAAGAATGTCATAATTTCTTCCTCATTTTTGAAGGATACTTTTGCCAGATAGAGAAATCATGGTTGACAATCTTTTTCTTTCACACTTTAAATACAGACAGTGCCCAACTTATGATGATTCAACTTACATTTTTTTTATTTTATGATCTCTTTATCAGAATATAACCTTATCATAAGTTGAGGACATCTGGACTTACAATGGTTTGACTTACAACTTTTCAACTTTATCAAGGTATTAAATGCATTTTGACTTATGATATTTTTTACCTACAATGACTTTATTGGGAAGTAACCCCATCATATTTCAAGAGCATTTGTATGTCATCCCCCTACCTTTTGTACTCCATGATTTCTGGCAATAAATGGGCTGTTAACGTTCAGGATCCTTTATATGTGACAATTCACACCCTCTGCTTTTTTCAATATTATCTCCTTATCTTTGGCTTTCAACAATTATATAACATGTCTAGTGTGGATCTCTTTGAATTTATCTTACTTGCAATTTGTTGAACTTCCTGGATTTATAGATTCATATCTTTTCGTATGATTTGGGAAGTGTACAGCATTATTTTCTCAAATATTCTGTCTGCTCCTTTCTTTCTCTTTTTCCTCTCCTTCGTAGATGTGCATAGTGCATATGTTGGTTTGCTTGATGATATCTCACAAGTCCTTTAAGTTCTGTTCAGTTTTCTTCATCCTTCCCCCCCCTCCCCAGCTCCGTGGATTGTCTAATCTCAATTGTCCTATCTTCAAGTTCTCTGATTATTCCTAATGTCTAGTCAAATGTAGTGTTGAAATCTTCCAGTGAATTTTTATTTCAGCTATTGTACTTTTCAGCTAAGTTTCTATTTAGTTTATTTTTATAATTTTTATCTCTTTATTCATATTCTCATTTTGTTCCTACATCATTGTCCTGGTTTTCATTAGTTCTTTGTCCATGATTTCCTTTAGCTCTTTGAGTACATTTAAGACAAATGACTTAAATCTTTCTCTAGTAACTTCAATGTTTTGGCTTCCTCAGGGATGGTTTTTGTCCATTTATTTTATTCCATTGAATGGACCATACTTAACTATTTCTTTTTTTTTTTTTTCCTTTTTGTCTTTTTTCGTGACTGGCAA
>NW_007730029.1:248547-252717 GCF_000696425.1 Galeopterus variegatus
ACCGGACCGGGACCGGCAACGGGATCGCAACCCTCGGTGTTGCGCCCGCACCTCGCTCAGGGCCAGTGAGCTGGCCGGTCTGTATGTGGGATCCAAACCCTCGGCGGGAGCGCTGCCGCACTCCCAAACGGCGCACTGTAACAGTGCGCCACCGGGCCGGCCCTTAACTATTTCTTTGTATGACTGATTGTTTGGTGGAAAACTGGATGTTTGAATATTATAATGCAGCAACTATGAAAATCAGATTATTCACCTTCCCAAGAGTTTACTGTTTTTCATTAAAGGCTGCAGTCATCCAGTTGTGTAGTGACCTTACCAAACTATTTTTTTCAAATGCCACATTTCTTGTTATGTGTGGTCAATGAAGATTCTGTTCCTTCAGTTTTTATTCAGCTAACATTTTGATAGAGAGTTCTCTGAATGCCAGAAACTAAAGGAACAAAAAACAAAAACAAAACCTCTCCTAGTCTTTGCAGATTAATTTTATGCTAGGGTGCTCCTTTAACATTTAGCCAATCTGTTAACAATTCCACCTTCACCTTCATTTTGTGCTAGCATTGAGCCTATAGATCAGCCAAAGGTGAAAGCTTTGGGTGTCCTTGGATCTTTCTGGTGCATGTGTCCTGCTCTGGGTATGCATGTTGCTTCCTAAATTCTCCAGTGTTATGGGTGCCTTTGAATGCTCTACTCATGTGAAGAAACTTTCTCCAGATTTCCCTCCCAGGGTTTATTGGTCAATTGCATGTCTCAACTATAATCTTTTGCCCAGCAGGCTATGGAATTTTTGTTTCTCCTACAATGTTTTCAAGAAATGCGCATTGCTTTTCTACCCCGAGTGATTTCTAAGTTAGCCAAAACAGATACAAAAATCTTGTGTCAGTCCTTCAGGTAGCACCCAGAAAGGTTGGAACAGACAAAAACAATAATTTGAAAATAAGACACCAGAGTTGGAAAGCAGGGATCCACTCTGGAAATTCAGTTTGCTTTCATTAAGACTATCACCAAGCAGGAGAGGCAGTGGGATAAGAGCAGATAAAAATCCCATAAAGATTACCTACTGTTTTTTTTTTTTTAAGTTGCCTTTTCCTTGATTCAGCATTCTCTTGGTTGCTGTAAACCTTTGTTTTCTAGAGTCCTGACAGTTTCTGCTTGATTTTTGGCATTTCTGTGGAAGAAGGGGAGTTGCCTATGACTACTCTGCCATTTTGCTGACCTCCCCTGCTGAGAGGTGGTTTTGGAAGAGGTTTTGGCCCAGTGGGGAGGAGGGTATGACATTTGTGTCCCCTAAGATACACATACCTCAAGCCAAATGAGGGTACTTCATGGGCCCTGTGGCACATGCAGGGCCTCTCAGAGAGGTCTTAGGGAATTGGATGGGTGTGCCTGCTTCTTGTAAAGGCCTAACCAGGAGAGGCAGCTGCATGAGCCACCCTGATAACAGAGCAGGGACAGAAGTCTGTGGCAGGGGCTGCACTTCCACCTGAAAGGCAAGCAATGGCCCATTTCTCCATGAGCAAGATTCCACAGTGCTGCTTTTTTGGAGCAAAAGTCAAGAGTGGATTGAGCAGTCAGCCGCACCATACAGGTGTCTCTTTCTGAAATGGGTATTCTCCAAAGAGTCCACATGAGTATCTATATAAGGAAAAGCCAGTATCTGAGCCCCTGGAGAGGTACTGATGTCAGACAATAACTCACCAGGCAAATGAGACCTTCCTGCCACCAACTCTCCTCCTTCCCCAAACCTAACTCCAGAGTAGAAAGACAGGATAGAGAATGTTCTCGTTCCCCAAAGCCAAGTCCCAAGTCTAAATCAGGACTGAGATGGAGGGGTAGAGGGCCTTCCAAATAAATTAGAGATTAAAGTTCTGATTTCATTCAGGCTTGAGTTTCAACACCTGAGAGTGAACAGAAAAACAGTAAGGTCTGCCCAAGATCTCATCCGAGGGCAACAATGGAAACTTCAACTAGATTAATTAGAAATTGGGTTGTTTTCTGCTTTGCACTTTCCTGATTCAAGTCCATTAAATACACCATGATACACATAACTGTAGTGTGTCCACTGGGGAAAAGGGGGGTAGGAGGAAGCAGGAAGTAATCTGTTGTTCCATATTATAAATCAGAAAAATTGGGGCAAGAATTCAATAAAAGTTTTAGCATTGCACACAGGTGCATTTAAAACCTTGGGGTTGCAACGTTGTCTCATGGCACTGACTCCCCTGTCGTGCTATGCAACGTGGGAGGGAGAAGCGTGAGCATGTGCTCACAGCGTCCAGCTTCTCTCCAGAGAGGGCCCCTCCCCACCCTCAGGCCCAGGACTCTGGGAGACGCTGCTGGGTCCCAGAGGAGAGCAAGCACCAGATGGAGCCTGGTGGGGAACCATGTGCTCCTTGGTGGTTTCTTTAAACTCAGTGCCAAGGAAGCTTCAGCAGTTGAATGTCCAAGCTGTGCTCTGAGTGTGTGAGACATCCCAACTCCAGTATCCACAACAAAATTAAGAAAGGAGAGGAGAAGAAGGGAAACCCAAAGTTCACCAAGTGCCAGTAACTCTACCAATCCTGTGTGGAACTGGGGGAATAAGTTGGCCTCGCGGGGGCTACTCTTATCCCGGTGTATCAGAGCGCTAGCCCAGAGACAGCAGGAGGTGCCCAGCAGTGTCTGCTCGCCTGCTTCCCAAGTGGATCCTGGCACCTCAGTCCTCGCTGTGCCCTTTGGTTCATGTCTTCCTGGAAATGAAATTGAAATAATTTATTTTCTTGGTTCCTTGATAAAATGTTCTATGAATTTATGCTAAAGAAGAAAAGGAAGCAGGAGAAATAAATGTGGCATTGGCTTTTCAATTGTGGTTTTTATTTCCATAAACCTTAGATCACAAAAATGCATGAGATATTTACACAAATCTTTCCACAATTTCTGTGGCCTTTGGGGGCATAGCATTTGCATGACTTCACCACTGCGGCTGGCGCCTGCTTTCTCAGCAACTTTCCTTGCACCAGGGAGCAGCCCCGCCAAGGCCTATAGTTCACTGTGTGTGTGTTTCTGTGTGTGTTTCTCTGTGAATGTATATGTATGTGTGTTTGTGTGTGAATGCGTTTATGTGCGCTCACGTATGTGTGTGAATGTGTGTGTGTGCATGTGTGTGTGTGTGAATGTGTGTTTCTGTGGGGGGGGCAAGGTTTGGGTGTGTGTAATTTCTCCTTTCTTCTTCGCTTTCTCTGTAGCAAATTCAACTTTAAAAAGGGATTCAGACTTTTCTATATCATAATATGATGAGTTTTTCACTGTAAATATTCACTTCTTCCCAGATCATTTCTTTGGGAATGACAAAGTAAGATACCACTAAGTGAGAAGAGCAAGGTTCCATTCATTGCTGCAGCGAGGAGACTCCCGGGCTGATCTGGCCCAGAGGAGAGGAGCGTGGGAAAGAGTCGGTTGTGAGGCAAGCGGGACCCACATCCAGGCTGCTCAAGTGAGTCAGATTTCTGAGGCTGCAGCAGGTTCTCCTGCAGCTGAGGGATGAAACATCTGGGGTTGTCGGCCAGCTGACTAGGCCTTGGCACAGTGTGCACAGGAGGTCCTGGGCCACGTGTCCCCATGTAGACAGCCACTGTGCAAGGAGCACCTGCATGGGGAGACCTCAAGTGTCATCTTTATGCACCAACACAGAGGAGCAAGATGGGCTGCTCACAGGCTGCAAGCCCTCTAGTGTCTTGGTGGGACACAAATGACTCACCCATTGTCCAGACACTACCCGGCTTTTCTCACATTAGTCACTCCGTTCCTGTTTCTCTGACTTGGCATCACCGTCCCAATGAATGTTGATGTCATGATCATCCTTGTAAATGACCTCGACCTGGGGGTTGGTGGAGGTTCAGGAACACAAAGCCCTTCCACGGCAGTGGTGACCTGCCATTTTAGCCCCACGCCTGCCCCCGCTGTCATCCCTAAGAGGCAGGGCACTTGGGGGACAAGAGCACAGCGTGGAGCCACGCAGGCCAGCCTTTGAATCCTGTCTTCGCCACCGCTTAGGCGTGACATTTCGGTCCGACTCCCTCGCCTCTCTGTGCCTCGGCTGCCTCACCTACAAAGCAGGGAAACCCGTCTCCACCACCAGAGCTTCTTGCAGATGAAATGCGGCAGCGGCGCGGGGGACAGGTGGGGGCCTCTGCGTTC
>NW_007730029.1:253302-261547 GCF_000696425.1 Galeopterus variegatus
CGGGACGGCCCCGTGGAGCTGGAGCCCAGGCCGGGAGCGGCTCCGTGGAGCTCGAGGCCAGGCCGGGGCTGCTCCACCCGCGCACGGACTGGGTGGGTGCCGGGCCCGGTCGCCAGCCCTGCCGGCAGCTTCGCCCCACGCCGCGCTCCGGGGCTCCGGGCGAGCAGATCTCAAAAGATTCAAAACTGTTATAAACCTCAAAATTCTCCATAGTGGTTTTTAACTTTAGCGGGGTAGAGAGGAGTGGAAAATACCCGAGAGGTAAAAGAAAAAATTCCCATTATTTTTTAAAAAATCAAAGCACCTTAAATCTGTTGATGAGAACCCCATACCTCATGCACATCTATGAGAGGAAGCCCTTCTCTGTGGTACTCAACATATTACCTAGAAATGGATTGGTTTTTCTCTACCAGAAAGTACTAATTATTTCTCTATTCCAATCGGATCAGACACAACTCCTCATGGACTGTCATTCTAACGGTGTTCAAAACTAATCTAGGAAATGATTTAACAACCTCATAAAGAAGTATAATCAAAAATAAATAAACTTAAAAACAAATAAAAATACCATTTCACAAACTAAGTAAAAACACAAGTGGAGGCGTGCAGAAGCTCTGACAGTTTCCTTTTGGTAGCCATTCACTAGAAAATAGACACAGGAAAACCCGCAGGGCCTGAGCAGGTGTCAGAGGTGAAAGTGCGACACGGAGCCCACTCAGGCAGGGGCAGGAGGTGTGAGTGGAGGAAACATGAGAAAGAGCGCACATCTCGCCAAGGCCACCAAGCATGTGACAACTTGAACATCCGCGTGAGTGACTGCTTTTCCTCTTTCATTCGTATTTCTGCGTTTTGTTGATACACATTAAGGCAGGTCTGACTGGCGTGGCTCTGTACTTGGTTTTCCTTTCTGATGACAGCCTAATCAGTGGCTATCCACCTTGACTGTCCTTTCCTCACCAGAAACTCAACTCTGGCATTCTAATGCAGGTGAAATTGGAAGGACCTTTCATTCACACCAAGAAGGTACAAAATGACACCCAGCAATACAAAGCCTGTCACTACAGGTGGTGGGAAATTAGTTCACTGAAGCGCACCATTAACTCTAACCACCCAACCTCTTATGGTTGTTCTAACCTCACGCCTGTGAATCCAGTTCAACGCATAGTCAAGTTATATCTCTTCCTCCACAACCTCATTCAGGCTTTGTTTTTTGTGCAACCTCATCGCACTTACTTGTGTTCAGATAAGTGCAAAGATGAATTTTCAACTGACCAAGGCCTCAGACAAGTCATTATTCTCAGGAAGAGTGACAACAGTGTGGCTCCCAGGACCAGCCTGTGACAGGGTCAAGCTCAACATCATGGGAGACTGGAGGACACAGCCACCAGTAAGTGTGTCTTTCACTCGTGGATTTAAGGGTGTGTCCTGTATGTCTGTCCACCAGGCTCAGGGATGTTGAGTGGAGGGACCCCATAACAAAGACACACCTCTGGGCCATGACCACCCTGAGGCTGCCCAGGAAGAAGCACCCTCGAGCCCTGGCCAAGGTGGTGACCGTGGGGGCTGCGTCCCCTCAGTCTCACCTTTCTGAGCTTCAGGGTCTCCAGAGTGTGGAGTGGGGACTGAACGATCTCTGAAGACCCTGACAGCACCGCTGTCTAAGAAAACCCTGCTCTGCTTTCCAGCAGAGCAGCCATGCCACAGGCCTGGCGATGGCCAGCACAGGGACCTGAAGTCTTAGCATCGAACCTGTGGTTGTGCTAATGTACAGGAAGAAATAGATGAGGGAGGGGTCAAAACATCTACAGACATACTCTTGAGACACAAGTATGTTTTTCTAAATTCCATCCATGATCTGCATTCGAAAACTGTTACCTTTTTCCCTTTGCCTCTGTCTCTAATTACATCTTTGCCCAGATGATTAAGACTCAGAGGTAGTTTATAGTAGACAGGCTTCATAGAGCCGGGTGGCAACTGGGAATACAAAGCCTGGTAAGGAAGTGAGAAACAGCCCAATTAATCATTCTGGATCTATTAATACAAGTGTGTCCACCGGGCCTTCCTCTCAGGGTGAATGATTTAAACATTCCCAAAATGGCTTGCTAGGCCAGACCCTCCAAATGGCTCATTCACAGAGACACAGGCTAGGATGCAAGGTTGTTTGTGACACCCAAGTGATAAAACATCATATCCTTGTGCTTCCTGAGCCATAATCTACCTATCATTTCTTCATGGTATCAGTCAGTTCTCTTTGGTTGCAAGCAATAGAAGTCTACTCTGGTCAATGTAAAGTAAATAGCAATTTATTAAAAAGATATGGAGTAGCTCCTAGAATCTAGGGAGAACGTGAAGAGCAGGGCTCAATGTTTCTTGGCTGATAAAACTGAGTTGCTCACTGTCACCTACATCAGGAAGCAGAGTGAAAGCTTTCCCTGGGATATGCCACGTGTTGTCTTTTTAAAGCATATGCTCGGCCTGTGCCGCACATATGCACAGAGCATATAAAGGCAGCACATGCGAGAGCCTTGGGTATAGCTCTCAGACCCTGAAAAGTAAAGTGATTGCCCAAGACGGTCCTTGTCTGTCCCTTTCCTGCTTTGCTCATTAGACTCAAAGGCCTCGGCACCAGGACCACAGCACCCTCCACAATGGTGGTGTCGGGCACAGAGTGCCCTGTCCTGAAGCAGCCAGCCTGTAGCCATGTGTAGAGATGCGCCAGAGGCACAGTTGGCCCTGGTCTATCCAAATCTGTAGCAGCAAGGAGTGTACAAAAATCGTCCCACTGTACAGAGCACGTTTTTCCAGGACAAATGACATAAAATGTATAATAGGGGAGTAGTTAGAGAACACCATGACCCTCTTTCTTCAGCCACCTACGCTGATGATGAAAAGCTATCAAATCTTCCTCGATGAGATAGACTTTGGCAGAAGATCATAAAAGATAAAAACATGGGATTTGAAGCCAGAACCCTGACAGCTTACGAGCAATAGGATTTTAGGCAAGTCATTTAACAGGCCCTTCACAGAGCTCTTGTGGGCTTCGGTGACGATGTCACGTACAACATCCATCCTGAACGTTTGCTCGGTGAAGAGTAGCAGCACTAAGAAACAGGAACAGAGAAGGTTCTCAAGCACCTCTCCAGTGTTCCTATCTGCTTCAACTCATGTAGTAGGCATGTGTGTGGGGGGGAGGAAGAAAAAAGGCTGGTGAAAAAAGAGAAGGGACCACAGAACATGCAGAGAGAGCAGGCGGGTGACTGAGACGGGGGCAGGAGTGAGGACGAGAAGCCAGCGGCCCCTCTGTGAGGGCCCCCCAAGAGGCCACGAGTGATTTTTAAAAAGTAAGATATCTGTCCTTGAAGTACTTAAAACTCGACCAGCTTGTTTGGTAAGGTGTCGAACGCCATGCAGCTTGCCAGTGCAATCTGTGTGAGGCCCGTGAGGAACTGCGCTGGGCTCTTTGTGCCATTCTCTGGGGCCTCCTAGAAAACGCTTTGTCTTTCTCCTTCCGCTTTTGCAGGAAGCCACCCGGGCAGCCCACGGGGGTCTCCAGCTCTGGGAGGGAGCCCCGATTCATTGAGATCAGGCACCACATTTCCATCTCCCTGTCAGGGATGGGTCTGGAACTCTGCCTGCAGCTGGTGAGCCTCAGCATCTTCTAAGGACGGTGGCCCATCCAAAGGTGGGCCTGGGACCACTAGGTGTATGGAGCCTTCACCGGCCACTGCTCCAGGGCTGTTGCCTGCCAGGCTCAACCATGAAGAAATGGGGCCACCACCGTCCTGGTGCCTGCCTTCCCTTTGGACTTCCTTTATGCTGAAGCCACTGGGAGGTAGGCTTCCAGTTACTTGCAGCCAAAGGCATGCTGCAAGGTTCACCTGGTGAATGCTGCTCCTCTTTTACTATAATCAGCAATAAGGACTAGCTCTGCCACTACTGAGCTACTAAGGGCATGTCTTCCTCATCCACAAAATGAAGAAGTCAACTTTGTGCTTCTACAGTTCCTGTGACCCCTCATCCTGTGAACGTCAGACTCCAGGGCTGTCCAGAGAAAACTGTACTCCGGGGCCCCAGCCTCTTACCACCTCTCCCTCTGCAAGAGCAGGAGGACAATTCAGGGTACAAAGTATATACTGTAGAGATGCAAAAGAACAAGTTGCAGTGCCAGTAAACTGGTTAATAGAATTCAGCTAACTTCTAGAAGCTTCTAGTTATTGCTTCCCTTTGGTCCTCAGGGTTACTGTTCTTCTGGTCTGGTCCCTTCTAGTCTTACCCTGAGACCCGGGTAGAGCCGTTCCATTTAGCTCACCTAAAACAAGGCCTTTTTCTTTTGCGGGGGGTCCCAGACAAAATCATATTTGAATTCTTATTGAAAATACACTCAGTTGAAGACTCCAGCCTGTCCAGCTCAGAGGCCCTCTGTTCTGACCACAATATCAGTGTCTCCCCATTAGTGGGTTTTATGCAGCACCCTCTACCTTTATGAGCTCTCTCTCTTTTCCAGAAAGTCCTTTGCTCATTACATCAATAATCCTGGATATGACTCCCCACTCCCATAAGGACCCAAGGAAGTTCACTTCCTCCGCAAGCCCCCTCAATGAGCCATTGACTCAAAAATATTCACTGCTTGCCTCTGTAGGTTGATGTGCTATGTAGTCACTCTAGAGACTAGCCAGATAAAGAATGAAGGCCCCGCATTTAGAGTTCTTAAAGTGTAGCAGGGAGTGCCCATAACTCTAGTATTAGACAGTCTCTGACAGTGTCATGGAAGAGATCCAAATAATAGCTACAAGAGTTTGGGAAAGAGATAAGGGTTTTAGTTGGGGAAAAGCTGCTTGTGAAACATGGAATTTAAGCTTGGTTTTAGAGGATAGAGAGAACTGGAATTGGTAATGGTGGTAGGGGGGGGACACTGCAGACAAAGAGAAAAGGCCAAGGCAAAAACAGAATGGCAGGAAAGGTGGGGCACACGCCGGAAGAGCAATGTGGCCGTGAGGACGGGAAGCAGATTAAAGGAAGACATATCAGAAAGCTAAATTGGGCCCAGGTGGTGGAGAGCTTTGGTACCAGATTTAAAAAAAAAATTGTTTAATCCCATACGTGGAAGAGAATCATATTTCTTTCTTAGCAGTTATAACACTGTTTTTTAATTTGGTGTTCAGTGCAGCTCACTACTGAGTGGACTTTGAAACCTGCAAGGATCTGTAAGGCTGTCTCTCTCTTTCTCTGTCACCTCAGCACTCAGCCCAGTGTCTGGCACACAGGAGGGTCTCATCCATGTTTGTTCGGTGCATAATTGAATGGATCAGATCTGTACTTTTTGAAAAGTAATCTAGCAGTAGCAGCAGAGAATGGATCAAAGTTGCAGGGGGAGGGAGGGCTGAAAGAACTGAGAAGTCATTAGGAATTCAGAAGCACCATCCCAGTGGAGTGTGGTGACAGAGAAACAGAGGGAAGAATGGATTAGAAAGAAGTTTTTGAGGAAAAACCAACAGGCTGTGATCAAATATAAGAAATAACAATGAGGGGTAAATGAAGCTGCCTCCAGGTGTCTGCATCCAGGCTTCAAGTGTTAAGGGAAACTGAGGAAATTGCAGGTGCCACTAGCTAAATCTGGGTTCTTGGTGTCTCAAAGAATTGAATGAGACACGCCAGAGGCTAAAATCAAAGAAAGTTTTATTTTAACGAGAGTACACTCCAGAGAGGATGGAGCCAGCTCAAGCCAGAGTAGCTCAAGAACCCCGACAGGTATATTCCCAGCGGTTTAAGTCCTCTTAGCTGGATTCATGTCGTTCAGTCATTGGTTGAGCCCTGAGTGTAGTCCCTGTTGATTGGCGCCCTAGCTGGTGGGAGCTCACTGGGCCAACCAAATAGTGCCCAATGTGGGGGCAGAACTCCCTGTCTGGGATGGTCTTTGTCTCCTGTGGCTGCTTTTGCACATGGGCGTGTCTACATCCAGTTTCCCCACATGCAAATAACCAGGTTTCCTCCTCCCGCTCTTGTCTCTATCTAACTTCCTGCTTCACAAGGACATGGCAGTGCTGTTGTTCAGGGGGAACTTTGCCCCGAGTAGACTCCTGTTTCATCAGGGCAGGGACTTCACCCTTTTGTTTTTTCACTACTGTATCCTCAACACCAAGAACATAGACTTTCAACATTTTTCAAACCAACAAGCAGATATACTGCATTTTAGATGACGGCAGTTCAACCACTCATCAGTGCCTGTTGGAGTTAGAAAGATGGGCCTGGTGGTGTTTAGCACTAAAGTTTAGATTTTAGAGTCAGCTGCAAAATGGTAGTTGGAGATGCAGGCCTGCACCTGTCCACAGCTGGAAGGGGAGAGCAGGAAAATGAGGTGCAGAGGCTGGTTTGTGATGACAGGGGTCAGAGTTTCCAGAGACAGCCTGCCTGAGAAACTTTGTCCAGTACTACAGAGAACTTACTCGGAGTGAGGATTAGGACTTGGCCATTGAATTTGACCAACTGAAGGTCACTGTGACCTTAACAAAAATAGTTTTATAGTTGTGGGTACTGAAGATCAGTTTCATCCCTAGTCAGTTATCTCCATACATAAATATGGGCTCAAGGCACATACTCACATTTTCATACAGAAACAGACACCTCTGTCTGTCTTCAGGCGTTGAGGTTTAGCCAGAACACATTCATTTTGAGGAGAGAATTAGGATTTTCCACCACAGGGCAGGTGACTATGTGGGACTCATGCTAGGACATTGTACTTGAATGCATACTGTGGCCAGAGAGAGGAAGGTGACAGTAGAGAGACGTGTGTGAGCTAGGTTCACACACACCCAGGTCCAGCAAAAGGCACTTGCACCACTAGGGGCCGTCTCACAGTGGGGGTGAGTCTTCCCGGAGAACTGTAGAGGCCCGGTCCCCAGCCATGCATGAACGGGGTGAGGTTCAAGGTCGGCAGGGATGTGGGCCCCTCCAGGGCAAACCCTGCTAGAAGCCACTGGGCTGAAGCAGATTGGAACCCCCCCGGGTATGCTAACATCAGCCCAGGCTGACCGATCCTGTAGCCCTCCATTGGGTCCCTGCCAGCTGACACTTGAACCCTCTGCCCCAGCACTTCGGTAGCCCTTCCTGAGTCCTCATAAACAGAGACTGGGCTTACAAACCACCACATGCCACCACAGTGAGCATAAATAGGTTAATAGCAAAGTTGACTAGAGTTCCCTTCATAAGTAAAAGCCTAAAGGTTATTAGTATTCTAGAACATCATCTGTATTAGAACTCTAAGGTCAGGGGAAATCAAATTCTTTAAAAGGAAAGAAGAAAACCTGGATGGATATCACGTTGCCTTGTCTTTATAATTCTTTGGAGAAGCCCTATCTTTCTCCTAGTTGCAGAGTACCCGCCTCAGTTAGGCAAAAGCGCTGGATAAGAAGGGACTTCGAGCCAGGACACACGCTTCCTGACATGTGAAGCAGAGTTAGCACAAAGAACGCCCAGACGGGGAGGTCGAGGGAACTCAGAGCTGGAGGTTGAACGGCCTCAGTTAGGCAAAAGCGCTGGATAAGAAGGGACTTCGAGCCAGGACACACGCTTCCTGACATGTGAAGCGGAGTTAGCACAAAGAACGCCCAGACGGGGAGGTCGAGGGAACTCAGAGCTGGAGGTTGAACGGTATGTTAGCAGATGACTGGAAAGGGATCAGAAATATCCCGTTTATGTGTGTGTAACAACATCTTACTGGAACTATCATGCAAAAAGAAAAAGAAAAAGACGGCCTGGGGTGCCGCCCGCTCGGACGCCGACACCGAGCTTCTCGACCCCCGCCGGGCGAGCGCCGCGGCGTGCCCGGGGCTGGCTCCGCAGCTCTGCGTTAGATCAGATGCCGTGCTTGGCTGGAGGGACGGAGCTGCCAGAAATAGCTCCTTTCCTGCAAACGCAGGAAAGATCTCAGCTGCGATAGGGCCTATGCAGGAGGCGCCTGGGCGGAGCGCGGAGAAACGGCGTCTGCACCCGAGGCCGGGGCCGAGAGGCGACGGCCTGGGAGCTTCTGAAAGGACCTCATAAAAGTGCCATTTGTTGGGAGCCCGGAGGAAGTGGAGGCAGCTTTGGCACACGTGGCCTCGGTGCTAAATTAACTGTTAACACAAATAATCAAAGTGCAAGACCCATCGAGCGGCTGGCGCCAGCGAAGCGCGGGGGCGGCGGTCAGCGGGGCTGGCGGCGGCGTCGGCGGCAGGTGGAGGCGGGGCGGGGACGGGGAAGACGGATG
>NW_007730029.1:262298-288024 GCF_000696425.1 Galeopterus variegatus
CCATTTACAACACAATGAGAAGAAGCCGCAACTACTGACGTGTGTCCTGGGGTGCCCTTCCTGGGATCCTGGAGAAACGCCTTAGGTGAAGGTACTTCCTGTAGAGAACTGTCTTTTGAGAAGATTTCTAAGCACTAACTGATACCTATTCTCAGGTAAGGGGTTCTCCTCAACGTGCGTCTCTAAGAATCAAAACAATATGAGGGGGCCAGCCCGGTGGCGCACTGGATAGTGCGCCGCTTGGGAAGCGCGGTGGCGCTCCCGCCCGAGGGTTCGGATCCCACATACAGACCGGTTCCCACTCACTGGCTGAGCGAGGCGGGGGAGCAACACCGAGGGTTGCAATCCCGGTCCGGTACGGGGGCGACACTGAGGGTTGCGATCAGTTGCCGGACACGGAAAAAGACAAAAAAAGCAATATGAGGGATTCTGATTAGTCTAGCGAGAGAAACAAGCCAGCCAGTGGCATGGGACGCAACAGCTCTAAGAGCTACTATTGAGACCCCCACATGCACACAGCCCTGTCCTCACTAAGCCAAAGGATGGGCTCCTAAAGACTGAAATGCAAAGTGCAATATGAGGGATTCTGATAAGTCTAGCGAGAGAAACAAGCCAGCCAGTGGCATGGGACGCAACAGCTCTAAGAGCTACTATTGAGACCCCCACGTGCACACAGCCCTGTCCTCACTAAGCCAAAGGATGGGCTCCTAAAGACTGAAATGCAAAGTGAAATTGCATCTGGTGTAATTTGGTTTTCATAAGTTTTTAGAAACTCGATGTAACTTTAATTTTAGTGCACTTAGTCAAACACATATATTTATACAGACACAGCCAAAGAAAAACAGAATTTCTGTCTTTGGGAAGGGTATTAACATCATGATACAGTGAATATGAAAACTGCAGCATGCTAGTTAAATTCTCATAGGATGTCTTCCTAAGAAAGGCTGGTTAGAACCGTGGGTGACCCAGGTGAGGTCACACCCCGCACTCAAGGCCGAGGGTGCCATGGCCAGCCAGCTCAGCGAGCCATGAGATCCATCCACAGCTACACCTGGAGCCCACGCTCTTTCCGCCCTCTCAGCGGAGGTGGTACAGAAAGGCCACAAGAATGCCATGTCCCTCTGTACTCATTCGCTCAACAATGTTTCCTGAGCACCTGCCATGTGCCTGGGTCAGGAGCCAGGAACCAGGAAGGAGCAGCGAACAGGCAGGACTCTGCCTCACAGAGCCACAGGCCCTTGCTGAGGAGCAGCCAGAGGGACGTGAAGCCCAGGACTTCACCAGTGACCATCTATTACAGGCCGTGACAGTTTGCAGCATCCTGGAAGTAGGATGGGAAAAGCAGATTTCTGGATTCCTCACACTGCCCTTCTGGTGACAATGAGGGTAGGGCCTTGGGCACGACGGCTGTACATGCTGCACAAGCGCCTCCACAGATGAGCTCTTTGCTCTGACCAGTCACCCCGTTGTGGTCCCACCAGGCAGAAGAGGGAGATGAGCATCAGAGAAAGGACAGGTCTCACAGGAGTGGGAGAGAGCCTAGCTTCAAAATTGTGTCAGGTCTTGTGGCTTTTTAAAGCTTGTATTCTTCCCCTCTATGTCCCAGTATGTAAAGCAGAAGAGGCCCAGTTAGAGTCCTCAGTCAGCTTTCATGACAACGTTGCGAGCATGGCTGTGGTGATGCGACACCCAAACAAATAGGCATGTCCCATGGCACACAACAGGAGTGACCAGAGGTGCAGTTGGGGCAGGGCCGCTAGCTCTGCACTGCGTTTGGAGGGCCCCTGCTGCACCCGGGCGCTGCACCTGTCTCCCTGTGCACAGACAGACGATGGCCCCCACGCTGCCACCTCATGTCATCCTCACAGCAACCTGGAGTGTGCGCCATGCTCCCTCTCTAGAGAGCAAGAAACCAGGGTTCTAGAAGCTTGTGTACCTCACACAGCAAGAGTTAGAACCCAGGGCTGCAACCCAAAGCCCCCGTTCCGGGGACTGCTCTACACGGCTCTTCTACAACATAGAGCAACTGAGAACCAGAAGAACCATTGGCTCTTCCTTCCAGCAGTCATTTTAGGGTGAAAAAAGCTATGAATTCAGTTCCTTGTTTTTTAAAAAAGCCATTAAACTAGGTCAGGTAAACAAGATGATATTTGGACTAGCCTGGTCTGACTCTGAAGACTCATAATGGAACGTCTGAATTAGGTTGGAAAAGGGCCGAGTTCTATGTAATTGTGCCCTAGTTTGTGGTGCTGATTGGCTCTGGACACACAGGCAGCCTGACACAGCCCCTCTTTGGCTACCCAGAGTCTCCCAGAAGCCACAGAAGCGGGGTCACTCCCCAGGCACCCTGAGCCATTGTACGGGATTCAGTAGTTGGCCCACTTCTGCCAGGAGGGTGGGCCTGTCCCTCTAGGCTGCTTTCCACTTCACAGCTAGTTCTCATTCTGGGTGACAAGGAGGAGCCCACTGAAGTCATCTACACCACTCGCAACCTGGGGCGGGGCCCTCTCGCTGCCACTGCCTTGACAGCCAGGGCTCCAGCAGCTCTGGGGTGGTCCTGAAGAGCAGCTCATGCAGGCCACACGCAGAAGCACGGGAGGGGCACAGTGGGCACTTGGTGCCATGCACCGCTCCTCTCTTGGCTCCTGCAGCCGCGTCCACCCTCAGCTGCCCACGGGAGGCTGGATGACGCCCTCTCTGAAATCCCCTGTAACAGCCAGCTCTGAAAAGAGCCTCTGATGTGCTCTGCATGCCACTGTTGGGACTCAGCGGGCGTTCTCCATGCGCACCACTACTCATAAGAGGAAAGAATCGCTAGAGATGGAATTTCAGATGCTAGGAGAGGCAAAAGGTCCCATAATCATAAGAATGCCCGTCTAAAAAAGCAAATTTCCACTAATATCAGACTGATGTGGTGCTGTGGATCAAGGGTCCCCAGCCCCAGCTGCACACCTGTCAGCCACGAGCTTCTGCAGGCCGGCACCAGGCCCAGTGCAAGAGTTGGTGTGGTGAAGGGCTGAGGTCCGCAGAGCATCTCTTCCTTCTGAGCACAGGGAGTGCTGTCAGAGTCTCCCAGACATGAGAGCAGCACTCGCAGCAGCTCAAAGCATCTCTAAGGGAAACTCTCGCTATCACTGGACAGTTTTGGACCGGTTCACACAGGGACGTGTGCTGGGGAGCCACAGCCATTCCTCAAGACTGGCTTTGGGGCAACAAGAAGCAGCTGTGGCCCAGAGGAAAGAACTCCAGCCTTGGGCCCCAGAGAGCAGCTTCTGCCCCGGCCACACCTGCTGTGCACAAAACCCTTCCCTCCTCAGGGCTCTACCTACTCCTTTCCACCTTGGCCTTTGCGAAGCTCCCCCATCCCAAGTGGGAACATCCACCTGTCCTACATTGTCTCCTATGCTGAACCTCCCCAGACCACCCATGGCTCAGATCACCACTGTCCCTCCTCCAGCGTCCTGCAGGGATGCTTCCACAGCACTAGGCACAGGCCTTCAAACTGAACTTGCAGCCTCGCCTGTATTTGCTTACTGCTTCTCTCCACAGCGCCGAGTGAGGCCCCACAGCCTCGACGGTAGCAGTACATATTCATGTGCAGTCTCAAAGTCGACTGGGTGGCAGAAAAAACACCAGGCACAGTAGCAGAGGTAGCAAAGGGTGGTTCTGAGGAAACTCTTAAGACTAGTAAGAATGCTAAGAACAAAATTATAAATAGTAAGAGGCCCTGCAAAAGGCAGCTGGTATCTTCTACTATGAAATACCAATCCATATTTGTGGAATGGACCCAAGGTACAGCACATAAATAACATCTGATTACTTTATTGGAATTAAAAAGCCAGAGATATAATATTTGAATTTTAAAATGACAAAATTAATAACTTCTTTGAAGGAAGGAACTATGTGTTACTTACCTTCTAATTCTCTATGGACACGATAGGCCCTGTTAAGAATTGAATGAATGACTGAGTAGCAACTTTGAGGAGATGAAGAAAAGAGAAATGTAATATTGGTGAAAGCAATAAGTTAGTAAATTTTAAAAACTCATTTCAAGGTTTTAAAAATATTATTATCAAATGAGACAGCTGTAGCAAATCTACACAAAGTTCTGTCTGCCCCAGTCCTGACAAGTAAAGCATAACTGCGGCACCTGGTGCTTCGCACAACATCCTTTCAATGATGCTGCCGTCACCCTTCCCACGGCACACAGCACAGCGTTTCCCCTCCAGGCTTCTATTTCTGTTCAAGTGAAAAGTTTGGGGTCAGCTAAATTTGACACCTTGTGAAATTCCAGAGGTTTAAAAATTACTGGAATTTAAGGCAAAGGGATCTTTTTTTCTGCACTGTACCCAGGAGGTCATCATGAGTACCTTTTAAAAAGAGAAAGAGAGGTGGTGAGAGGTGGAAGCAGAAACACAGGCACCCAGAGCAGCGCACCTTTTCCTTATGACAAACACGGTTTTGTTGCAATCTACATTTCCGACATCTGAGTTACTTGCTTGCGGTATTGGAGAAAATACATAAGTTTTTATTTTAAAAAAAGGTTTTTTCAATATAAAAATATTTTAATATTAAAAACAGCACAGCAGCAAGAAGATTATCTGTTTGAAAGGGGATGATTTGCTGATTCCGAGTCTGAGACGGCGTGTGCAATGGGCCCTATAGAAAACACACCGAGCCCTTGCCTGCCGGAGCTGTCTCTAGAGGCAGTTGGTTTTGCCACTTGCCCTGTTCTGAATGTGCCCAAAAGTCTTCTCCAGAACATCTAAGTTTTATCCCAACGTCAAGCTTCCAAGACCTGGTCACTCAGCTACAAGGAGATTTTTTTGAAGCTTGCACAGTTTGGGGAGGGGGAAGAGGGGGCGACGGGGACAGAAAACATGCACCAGCCTGCGTGTCCGCACACCACAGTCGCCCTGGGGATCGAGTGGCACTTCAGCCTTGAACTGGTGGTCTGTTTCTTCCCATCTTCAAACTGAGGGTTTTCCATTTTATTCTCCAAAGCCAAACATATCTCTCACATTTACTGTAACAAGCCCAAGAAAAATAGTATTACAAACCAAATAAATTTGGAGAATAAAACAAAATTTTAAAAAGTAAAATAAGGTATTTGATCACCAAACTTTTGCAACTGAGAAGAAAGATACCTTTATCTTATCTGCTTTATACTTTTTTTTTCATTCTAACTTTATTACCGGCAAAACAGTCGCCTTTACTGGGAAGCTGATCTGAACCTTATAATGAAATCTCTCAGATATTCCAGGTCAGTATTGTATAAAAAGAGACTCTAAAAATTTTGTTGTACTTGAGGTTTCTCCAATTATAGCCATGTTTTGTATGTTTTTTGCCCTTGTTGGTGTTGGAGAGCACCAGACTTCTACTACTAAAATCACTCAAAACTCCAGAAGAGCGCAGGAAACTAATTTACTTGAAATTGATGTAATTTATTTCAACTTAGCTCTACAAAATTAATAAGAACCAAATGCTTCAAAGTTTAGACTTAATAGTCCATTTCTGTTTCCCTGGGTTCCAGCCACTTGTTGTCTAACTTAAAGGAAAACTCAGGGGAATTTCTGGAAGATTGTACACTTCCCCAAGAGATTTCAACAAGGGTTTTTAAAAGTTTTGCACTTTTGTAAATTTGGCAACCACAAACAACAGGGACAAAATACAGTGTTCAAAACCAAAGACTTTCTCTCTTACAAATTATTTCTCTCATTTAAAAAATCATTATATGAGCCTTGACTTACTGTACGTGCAAATAAAATAAGCATACATTCCATTTTGGTGATGGTCTTCCAGGCACAACGTATGTCTCCTGGCCCCACTGGTTAGGGCCCTCCTGCACACTCTCCAAGCCAGCCAGGAAGAAGCCCAGGATTTTAGTCCTGGAGGTGTTGATATCAGCAGATGAATGCTTCCAGGGTTTTACTGCACAGCTCATTGTGGGGAAAATAGAATAATTTAGTCAGGCTCCCTCCACATTTCTTGTAAACAAGTTGTGTGGGTGGAGTTAGTGTGGTGTACCCATGTATCTTTCTAGTTAATTGCTTTTGTGTGTTCTGCAGGTTTGTGAAGCAGGCTGGTGGCAGAGCTGGCCCCTAAGCGTCTAAAAATAGAGCATGTTTACTCTGCTGGCAGCTGCTCAGTTTCAGTTTTTCTTTGGACTTTGCCAGTAGCAGTTGAGTTTCTGAGTTTCTCTGTGGACTGCTTAGCTCATAGTGTTGTGTGTGCTTAATAAAGACTATTCTTCCTTCAACCAAGGCCCCAAGGACCGTTTTGTCCAGTTCCCTAGCTCACAGACCTGCGTGTGAAGGGTCTGTGAATGGGCTCTAGGGGTCTGTGAGCTCCAGACCCAGCTCTAGCTCACGTGTTGGTCATGTTTTTTCTTGTTCTTTCTTTCACACTTTATTTGGTGGTAGGAAGTGAATGTTGAGGGTGTGGACAAAAAACAGATATGATGCTTGGAGATTGCGATCTGACCTTTGATCTGGTGGGCGGCCTGGCCCTGCACAGCTTATGTCACCCCCACACACACGTGGAAGTCCAGTTAATGAGACATGCAGACACTGCATGGAGACAGCCAGGCTGGAGTTAATCTCCCAAGGAGAGAGCTGATTTCACTCTTCGGTTTTAGAAAGAAGTGAGCCTATCACTTCTTACCACCTGTATGTACTTTTCGCCCTGGAACTGTCTTGACTGGCCTTTATTGCTGCTTTCTGTTTCTCTTCCGTTACAGCCAGCCCTTGCTCCTGGTCCTGCAGGCTGGTCCATCTGCCACACTCAGGGGGTGTTTGTGACTCACACCCCTGCCTTGTCCCATGCTGCATGCTCACCAGGAGTACAGAGGATCCCATAAATAACACACTGTCAAGCTCGCCCCTTTGATGGGTAATCAGGAAAACTCACTGTCTGGCAACACGACCAGGGCTACTGTGAGGCTAATGTCTCGAATCCTGCTCACAGCGCCAGTTGTCTAGCTCTTAGTCCTGTTCATGACGCCAATTGTAAAGCTAGGCAACCACGCTAGTTATTGTGGCTTTTACCTGCCGGTAATCCTGCAACGACCAGGCCAATGGTTGAGCTAGGGCTGGGTCTGGAGCTCCCAGACCCCTCAAGCCCATTCACAGACTGGGTCACAAACCGTTCACATGACAGGCTGGGTCACCAGACCCCTTCATGCCAGGCTGGGTCACCAGACCCCTTCACGCAGGTCTGTGAGCTAGGTAACCGGCCACGCAGTCCTTGGAAGCTGCAGGTCTGGAAAAACATGGCCACGCAGGGTGGGCACCCGAGGCAGTAAAACACCAGCCAAAGAGGTGCCTCCGTGCAGGCGCACTTACTCCACCCACACACACAATGTTACCAAACCACCCTGAACCAGCTCCAAGGCGAGGGGAGCCTGAACAAATTGTTCCATTTTCCCAACACTCACTCACCAGCTTTGGGAACACTTATTTTTAGCCAATAGAAAGAAACAAATATTTTTGAAAGAAACATGAAAATTTAAGTGGGGGCAGGAGGAAAGCCTAGCTTCTTCTTGAAAGGCATTGCCACCTACGGCCACACCCATTTTTTCCCTTGCTAAAATGTTCACAGCAAGTGTTCCTACAAGAGCTCTGCACCCCCATGCTTTATGCCTACATACAGGAGCTGAGTTCCACGTGTGGTTTCTTTGTCGTTTAATTTATTGAGGGGGGAAAGTCTTACCTACATTCTGGCCCAATCAGCAAATTTTCACTAGTATCTGCAGAACAAAATGCGAGAGCTAATTGTTACATTATCTAATCTTCAGATCTTGGTCATTCCCTCAATCTCCTTGAGTTTCAGTTTCTTTTTTGGTTTTTTGACCGGTAAGTGGATCACAACCCTCGGCTCAGTGTTGTCCGCACCACGCTCAGCCAGTGAGTGCACCGGCCATCCCGATATAGGATCCAAACCTGCGGCCTCGCCGCTACCAGCGCTGCACTCTCCCGAGTGAGCCAAGGGGCCGGCCCTGAGTTTCAGTTTCTTGTTCAACAAAATAAGTAGTTTGGACTATTTATTGCTATTCCAGTTCTATTCTAGTTCTAGAATGCCATTCTCACCAAATTTTAAGTCAATTTTTGAGGCATGGGGTCCAAAGCACAGCAAAATAGTAGAAACCAGTGGAAAGTGTGGGCTGTACCTGAGCTGGCACCTGGAGGAGATGGAGAAAGAGAGCCATGTGGGATTAAAGTGAACGGGACATGGGCTTTCGTCGTTTTTTAAACTTTGTACACATGGGGGTCATTTGTTACAACAGCTGGTGTTAACTAATGTACTTCTGGGCTGCAGTTTCCTCATGTAGAGGATGAGGATGATAACTGGCATCTAGAAAGTTTCTGTGAGGTTCAAATTAAACGATGTGTGTGGCAGGGCCCACAGTGTGTCTGCAGGGTGAGCCCCACTCCTCGGCTGCTCCCCGCCATCCTCTCTCACCTGGTGGGCACGAGTGAGGCTGTGGAGCAGGAGGCCACCAATGGGTATCATTCTTCTGAAAAGCAGCTCACAAGCCTGGTGCTCCCAGAGGGAGCTCTGCGGGATGCCACTTCGTCACAGGACCACACAGGCTGGGAACAAGGGCATTCGGGTGGACAGTTCATCTCTCCAAGGACTCAGTAAACTGAATTCCTTCTGTACCCACATCGCCCCACTTGCTTTATCTGCTCCTCTGCCTCCACTGTGCCTCTCCTCGCCCCAAGGATAACAGCTTTTCTCACCATGAGGACCATGTTGTGCTTGGAAATCAAGAGCCCTGCACTGGAGGCATCCCATGAAGACCGTGTGCCACAGGATTCCAGCTTCTGTGTGTCTGCCACAAGATGCTTCCTGACTGGATGGGGTGCAGCTGTGATATTCCTTGGGTGACAGCGCACCCTGACACCAGCACCATTCCTTCTAGAGTAGCATGCTGTCACAATGGCAGCAAAGCCATGGGACCACACAGAGCTGATGAGGGAGGGTCCTAGTGTACAATTACACACACTCGGGGAACAGGATACCAGGTAGGACTGTGGAGAGGCACGAAGAAATGGGACAGGATGGCTGGCCATCGTGAAAGTGTCAGTTGCCTGAGACACATGTCAAAGAGCCCTGCCTAAGAGCAGCAGCAAGTATTCTGCCCAGAAGACACATGAGTTTGGTCGTCGGTGTGAGTGGGGGAGAGAAGCGAGTCTCCAAATTCAGCTCACACCAACCACATGATCAGTAAACTAGGAACTAGGAAAACAGGCACCTCTTTGTTCCTGGTGGTGCTAACAGAGCAGCTTCTACACACATGGACGGTCTTTGTTTTCCTTACGTGTTAACCTGACGGCCTTCAAAGTTTCCTTGACTTCGCACCATGTCATCAATATTCTCACCATCTTCCTATCACTTTTCGTGCAGTTTTCCTCAAAACTGTAGCATATTTAATTTTCCAAATCCTAAGTAAAAAGGAAATAGTCTCTCAGATCTCAGTGTCATTTTTTTTCTAAGATGACTTTGAATGGTGAAAGTCTCCATTGCCAGTGGGCAAGCCGTCAGGCGCCTGCCCCTCAGCAGCCAGACCCTTCCACGTGGTTTCTATACACTGGCCACATGGGGCAGGCAAAGGAACTCAGGGTTTGCAGGACCAAGAGATGAATTAAGTTCAGCAGTAGGCAGCAGCAGATCGGCCCTGCCCAGGCCTGGGTCCTCACCTGGAGCTGACTCTCAGAGGTCATAACATCCCTCCCCTCCGTCATGGCCAAGGAGGCACAGAGTCAGTGTGGAGCCAGCTTGAACTGATTGGCGGTGGCCCTGCACCACATAGCCTGCCCTTCCCTGCAGCACCAGGCCTTGCCTCCTGCCCGGCGCCCCCAGCAGTGCTGTGCACTCACAGCAGGCCAGCGTTTGCACCCAGCACTCTCTCCCCCAGGCAGGTTTCCTTCCCTCAGTTATTCAGTGAGGCGCTTCCCACACTCCAGCCCCTTCCCCAGCCTTTCATTCATCCTTCCTCTCCCTGGGGAAAACCCTGAACTCTGTTATCATACTTCTGTTTTCTCTGTCAGTGCTTCTTTTTTGTTTTTTAAAGACTGCTCTAAGGCTCTGATGGAAAACAAGGGTTTTCCCCCAGGGAAGGGGCTGTAACATTGGTGCAGTTACCCTGGGCAGGCTCGGGCTGCTGGCTCTTGGTTCTGGGCAAGGCACTTTGCTCTGAATGTTTCCAGAGCTCTGGGCACCAGGGAGTGCCCATTGCCCAGCACTGGGGAGGGTCCCCTCAGAGCGCCTCTGTGTGGGTCATTTATGTACTCACAGCCGTGAAAATGTAGTCGGTGGGACGCCAGGGAACCTGGCCCAGACTCCTGTTAACCTCTCTCCTCCCAGGCCCCAAAGTTAGGGACGAATCTCCAGAAGGAATAAGACACATGGCTGAGGGGAGAGGGGAGGGATCAGAAACTGTAATTCAATCTAATATTTGAGGCTTGGCAAGGGTGCCTGTGGGATTTCACAAAAACCCCCGAATCTTTCTCATTTCAGAGCAATCAAGCAGACCCCAGCGTCCTGGCTCCAGTGAGCCGCTCCGTTCTTGGTTTTATTGCCCATTTCCTTCCCCTTTGCCAGCACTAGCTCCCATCCTTGCACTCAAAACAAAAAACCCAGCTGTTTTGGTGCCACGGAGGGGCCTCCGTGAGCAAGTGTGGCCCGGGGCCAGGTGCAGACGCAGGCAGGCCCGTGGGGCACATGTCCCCAGGGCTGTGCAGGCACCGATATGTGGTATAATCAGAAACATCCAGCAGTAATTTAATAGTTCCCACCAAGCACAGACACAAAGTCTAGCAACTCTTCCCTCCACATACTTAACCCTTAGAGGAGGAGAAAAGGGTCAAAAGAAGGGGAAATTAATCCCTCGTAGCTGCTATCCTGGGATTTTTTGCTTTTCGTGTTTTTGCTCTGATGTGAGGGAGAACGAAGTGAACTTCGGAAGCCTCAGGAGTAGGAATTCATATAAAAATGCCCTCTTCGGCTCTGGCATCCACCAGGCAGGGCCAGTCCCACTAAAAGGGCCAAGCAGAACGACTCAGGGCCACACGAAAGGTGCTTTTTCTAAAGTGTTTGAATCCGATTTGACACTGAGTGAGACAACTGACTTCATAAAATCTGAGGCACATCTCCACCAAAAGACAGTGGCCTTGTCCCTCTGGGGTGTGGACATCAGCATTCCCCAGGACTCCCAGCCATGTCACATTCTAACCTGCAAGTAGAGCTGGGTATAGGCGAGCAGCAAGGTTGGAAGCATGAGTAGTGGAAGAAATTTGTCTTCCAGTTAGAAGTTTTGATTTTAAGATAAAATAAGTTTCCTGTCAATTTTTCCGTATCTGTTAAGACCAGCTGGTACGTCAGGTACGTCAGAGGCCACTAACATTCAGACTTCTGCTGGGCCATCCACATATGTCTCCAATACACACACACGCATGTGCATACACGCACACATGCACAGTATTTCTCTTGGTGAATATTCATCAAAGGCCTACGGTGCGCCTAGATCGTGCTGCATGAAATAAGGTCCCCAAACTTGGCTTTACCTTCAAAGCACTGAAGAATTTTGAAGAGATTCTCTGATCTGCTAAATCGAGCCTGGGAACTTTTTATTTTTGGAGGCTCTCAGCTTGCTCTGACATGTCTCCAGGAACCACTGGTGGGGTGTATTTTTGTATTTGTGCCACCCTTGAGAAGCTCACCCTCAACACAGTGCCCATGGGGGGCTGGCATCTGGGACCCCGGCACTGGGCTTTGTTTTATGCCTTTGACAAGTGGTGGGACTTGCAGACATGGGTGGACCTAAGTGCTCCACTTTCCTCAGCTGCAAATGAGGATGGTGATAGCCTCTGCCCTGGAGAGCTTTTGTGCACATGTAATGGCCGATGTTTGAAAAGCGTTTGCGACACCAGGTTGTGTAAGTTGTCAGTGCTAAACAGTGCATGTAGATGAGGTGGGTGGGTGGAATGCTGAGGAGTTCACGGTGCTGAGAGGGAGAGTCGGTAGGGAAGGTTCCATGGAGAAAGTCCTGAGTGGGTCTGGCAGAGCAGAAGGCCGCATTCCACGTGGGAAGGAAACCCTCAGCAACGGTATGCAGGTGGAATTGACTAGCAGATGCGCAAAGATGGCAGAAAGTATACAGTTACGTGTTTATTTATGTTAGGAACAGGCCCAATAACAATTCTAATGAACAGCTAGATCCAGTGGTAATTCATGTCAAACAATGTTTTCAATTTTCCTACAGGCGCAACTCTGTGCCTAGGTAAGAGTGTGAGCCACCCTGGCGTGGGATGGAGCTCCTGCCGACGACACAGTCCCACTCCTCCTTTGGGGTGTGAGATCCTAAGTCTGTACAAGGCCTGACAACTCGGGGGCTGTGTGGAGGAAACACGGACGAGACACCCCTGTGGGCTGAGCAGCTAGGAAGAGGCCGGTCGTGCCCACAAGCTGGACTGGGGCCAGGAATGGAATCTCGACTCCAGACTGAGGGTCCCAGCACGTGGGCCAACTTCCAACCTCTTTCTGGTAGAGAAAGGTTCTCTATCAGATATAAAATATTTGATGTATATATTCATATAGTACATAATGGATGTGGTGTTTATTAATTTACGTAGTTGATAAACATGCACAAATTTATGAGAAACACATGTTATTCTATATGGTGGCAGAAGTTGGATCAGATGGCTCTGAGGACTTTTCAGAGAGACCAGCGTTTCTCCCACAGCTAGGAACAGGGCTCCATTGTGAAATGTGTCTTTGACGACTGCATTAAGCGTCCCATCCCAAACAAGAAGAATCTTCCAAGTGAAACCAGGAAACCGAAACCATCCTGGCAAGAGAATGTGCTACACCAGACTTATCTGGGGCCTAAAGTTTTTTTCCTTTCTACTTTCCTCGACATTAAATATTGTATGAGGAAAGAATATGACTCAAAGTGAGCCATCTGTCTTTAGTTTCTTTTTGGTTGTGTTGCCGCCCACAGTAATCAGCCTAACCCTGAAATCAGTGGCTCTGTTATACTGATAGGGCCCTGATTAGAGAAGAGTAAACTGGGACCTCTGTGTTTGCTTCTCTGGGTTCGTTAGGAACCTAGAGTTTGGCCCTCATCCCTCCCGCATTCCTAGCAAATCCAAATGCAGGTTGCCTGGGGTGGCCCTGGCTGGGGTGCCAGCTTTCCTGGGCCCCACCAGGATGTGGGCCACAGTGCAGGGCAGTGAGGGAGGCAGGGCTGCCCTCGTCCTGGCTTCCTGGGCTCTCTCCAGCCCTCCCACCCCCCACCTTCCCACCAGGCCGCCAGCCCCCTGTACACCCCAGGCCACCCATTTCTCTGCATGGTTGCTCTACTTGGGTGGCTTAGAGTCATCCAACCTTTGCCCTTATGCCTATACCTCCACCCAAAGCACCCAGTAATTGCCCCGAAACAGAAGGCAGTGTCCGGCATGTTAGAGAGCTTCCGTGCCATCTGGACTTCTTTATTGGCGCATGTCATCCCTTCCTATGGAGAATCACTTTTCACAGAGCCTCCGCAGGGCAGAGACCAATCCAATGCAAGGCCTCAGTATGCGGGTGGCCCGGGTGACAGACATCCCCCAACCACCAGCACTGGCCTAGAACAGATCTAGAAAACAGGCACCTGCAGAAACAGGGGACTTTTATCTCAGTGTGTCCAGTCACACTCCCCATCCCCCACCAAGGGCGTCTCCTGGGGCTTCCTACCCCCTAACTCCCTCCAAAATCAAAGCAGCATATTTGTCCTGGAGCTTGACCCCCATTCAAGCCAATCACTAAATAGAAGCTTTGTGTCCTGTTAAAGGAATGTCTGGTTTGAGGGGAGGATTTTGGGATAAGTCCTCCCTACACCTAAAGTCACATTAAGATTTCTGCGTGCCTCGATGTGGAAGAGCCATGCACTCTGGAGCTGGCAGTCCTCTGTCATGCCAGCCCTATGCCACTGGCCCTTGCCAGAGACTCCCCAGTGGATGAGAGAAGCTCCCGGCTAGCATCCGTGGCACAAGGGTGACCATCCCAGACTCTCCTCCTGTAGCCCTGACCTCAGGACAGGGCCTTGAAGGTGGCCTCGGAAGATGAGGAGATCATGCGGAGGCACCACGGGGCCCAGAGCAAGGCCCAGCTGACGCAGTGCCAGACGAAGGGCTAAATCCTTGCACACCTCATGTCCATTGCGAGCCGGGGAAGGTGACGAGCTGCGGCCACACACCTCACCAGAAAAGCCAGAGCAACGCCAGATCTGAATGCTGGAGATCTAGTAAGAGAAAACATTCGGAAGACGACTTGTCTGTAAAAGCCATACTGATTATAGCTATTTTGGTTAACTGCTGCTCATTTATGCCTAATTATCATGCAGTACAATAATGACCATGTGCATCATGAAATGTGTGTCAGATTAACTATGTTTCTTTTGATTACAGAAGCAAATCCTGCAAATGTATGACCACTTGGTCTTTATAATTAGTTTCTCCTGTGGCGCTATCTACTCAGGCAGCATGGTGTATGCATCCATTCTAAAATAAATGAAGTGAATAAAGTAAAACAAAATAAAATAAAGAGAGAACACCCACAACACTGGACTGCCCAGAAGGCTCATGTGACCAGGCCGCATGGCCAAGTCCCCTGTGCACCTGCCTCCTGGAAGGAAATCAAGTCCCAGTGATCACGCCTTATCCCCTGAGTCCAGAACAGCGCCACACACTGAAGAGGCTTAATAAATATTTAACGAGGAAATGAAAAATGAATGACTGACAGTAAAGGTAGAATCAGACTGTGCGGGGTTGCGACAGCTCCCCTCTGACACCCCTGGCCCCCAGTGAGGACAGCGCCTCAGCATGGGAGGGGGCGCCCTGCTGGCCACCTGAGTCGGCACCCTGGCTCCAGCACTGGATTTTGCAGCTTTGCCTGCATCATTGACCTCTTGGAGCCTCTGATTTTCTCTCAGAAAAATGGGACATTAATCACATCAGAGAATTCATGGGAGGATAAAATAAGTTTTCAAAAGCAACTTTGTAATTGCTAATGCTAAAGAAATTGGGAGCTTTCCTCTTAGGCCAGTTATGTCTATTTCACAGGGAATTTCTTTTGCAGGGTGCAACGGTTTGAATGTGTGTCCCCCAAATCCGTGCTGAAACTTAATCCCCATTGTGGTGGTATTGAGAGGTGGGCCTTTGGGGAAGTCCTTAGGTCCCAGGGCTCTGCCCCACAAGTGGAGCGGTGCCCTCGTGGGAGACGCCTCAGGGACAGCACCTTTCTTGCTCTTCGGTTTCTGCCATGTGAGGACACAGCCACCAGACGCCACTGGGAAGCAGAGAGCAGCCCTCACCAGACACCAGTGCTGGCACCCTGGTCCCGGACTTCCCACCCTCCTGAACTGTAAGAAATAAATGTCTGCTGTTTACACATCAGCCGGCCTGAGAGATTTAGTCACAGCAGCACAAACAGACTGAGACCCAGGGCACGTGCTGAGCCTCTGAGAGCCTCCTCCTATGGAGCCACTCGGACGAGCCCATGATGGCTCCTCGAGAAGTTCACAGAAGGATCCCTGTTATCCTTCGATTCTATTTTGCCACAAACTTTCAAAGTACTGCATATTTCAGAGAAAACAATTAGTGGCTTCAAAACGTTGCTTTTCGACTCACCAAACCCCCATGGAGGAGAAGCACATGGCCTGCCCGTACTGGCACGCAGCAGTCGCCCTGCCCGCGCGTCCCTCCCTGCCCGCCCCCGAGCCAGGGGGGCCCCTGCTTATGATGGGTACTGAGCAAGCACTTCTCTGGACCTTGGTTTCCTCTTCTGTAACTTTTTATTTTAAACACAGTTCACCCTCAAGGTGGGTACTATGGACTGAAACGTGTCCCCCTAGAATTCATATGTTGAAGTCTTAACCCCCAATGTGGCTATATTTGGAGATAGGGCATTTAGGAGGTCCCTAAGGTTAAATGAGGTCATGAGGGTGGAGGCCTAACCTGAAATGCTTGGGGGCCTTATGAGCAGAGACACCGGGGCTCTTGCTCTGTCTCTGCCATGTGGGGACACAGCAAGAAGGCGCCATCTACAAGCCGGAAAGGGGCCCCCACCAGACGTGGACTCTGTTGGCCTCTAGATCTAGGTTGGATTTCCAAGCCTCTATAACTCTGAGAAATAAAGTTCTGTTGTTTAAGCCACCCAGTCCACGGCATTTTGTTACAGCAGCACAAGCTAAGACGGTGGAGATTAGATGAGAACTTCAGGCAAAGCCCCCACCCCAAAGCAGCCTCTCGCAGGTGTGAACTCCTTCCCAGACACAGAACCATAAGCATGATTGAACTTTCCTTTGATAAATCAGCATCATGCACTGCCTCAAAGTTATTGTTCTGAATAAGAAGTCTTCATGCACAGCTCTATGAAAGAAACCACAGGAGGTGTTGTAAATACTGGTGACTGGACATCTCCTGGAAGGCAAATTTCTCTTTCTTAACTCTTCCAGTGGATCTCATTCTACCTTCCTGCTATCTGATGTCTTAGTGTGGTAATGCCAGAGGGAGAGGCTGGGTCCATACATCAAGGACCTGTCTCAACGGGAATAAAAGCTGCTTCTTTTGAAAACAAGGATCCCCGAGGCTAGATATGTAGATAATGTACCCCTAGTGAATGTGTTCGACACCCAGTAGTCCTTCCATAAAGTTATTGCTGAAACAGTTAATGTCTTTTTGTTCCTCCAAGGTCTGGCCAGAAACAAGAGTGTAAAAAGTCTGTGTCGCTGCCCCACTCAGGCACCCTTCCCTTTCCTCTGCCCGAGTCTTCTGAAAATGATGTCATGAACCAACCATCACAAAGAGTTAAGTCAGTGACCATTCGGAAGGCATGGGGTACTTGCCTCCAGGAAGATTCCACTCCTGCAAGTAACACCCTTAAGAACAACAAAGGACCTTCAAATTATAAATCCCCATCACCAACCCCCAATAGGGTGGCTGTAACTCAGGGTGGGGTGGGGATCCCTGCTGCACCCACCCCCTCTCTCCACTGACACTATGGATATTTCCTCAGCATTGGGAAGAGGGCTCACAATGAAGTGAGTAGAGGGCTTTTAGATGCCTGTCCCATTTCCCAAAATAAGAGGACATGGCAGAGCTGGCATCCTTCTAGGTTGGTGGCAGGCCTGGAGGTGAAACGCAGCATTTCCAGGACCAAGCTCTGTTTCGGCCCCAGGTGGCAAGAAGACTTCTTCACTCTACTGAATTGTTTGTGCCGAGCTTCAGATTAGCTTGTGGGCAACGGACATCAGCAGTTGCTTCAAGAGCCCTGACTATAGGACCTGTGCTGTTAATCTGCTCAGTCCTAGACATCCTACCATTCCAGGATTAACCACTGAGATCAAAAGTTCTCTTTCAATAATGCAGCCACCTAGGAGGCTGAATACCCTCTGTCTTCTTTGACACTGTAAACTGGACTCTTTCTCTGCCATGAAGGCTTTGACAGCATGAGACTCCAGCAAGGCAAATTTGGCTTGAACAGGAAGGGGTGGGTCCTTTAGTGTCCAGTACCCCGGGGCGTAGGCCTGCAGGAAGGAATGCAGCAGGGCCCAGAAAACACTGAGCTACAAAGTGACCAGCACCATAGAGGGGTGCAAACAACATTCTACAGGAGCACACAGAGCAGAGGAAAGTGGAGCCCAGGACAAGGGGAGCATTTGAGGGAGCCAGCGACAGCAGACGTGTCCTGGGGGAGCAGCCCCTGCTTACCTCATGACGGGAGCATCCTCTCACCAGCAAGGGGGCAGTCAGCTAACCAAGAGGCTTTGACTTTCAAAGAAGCAGATTTCTCTGTGTCTTTGATATATCAACAAATGTCACCACAAAAGATATTTAAAACACAAATTGCCATTTTTTTGGAAACCCAAACCAGGCTAATGCCTCTGTAAATAACATAAAGAAACATCATTTAATTTACTACTACGTGAAATGTAGGGCTTGTCATTCCAAGAGTAAATATTTGCTTATAAAGAAAATAGTGGGATTGGTTAAACCAGTTTTGGGGGCCAGTGCAGAAAGGTAAAAGTCTGATTTATTTTTTTCCCCTGCATGCCTCCATTAAAATGAAATCATGCAGAAAGCAACGTTTCCGTATGTGTGCATGTTTTGGAAAGGTGGGGAACTCTAAGTGAACAATTATCAAAATACAGTGCCCACAGCAGCTATTCAATGTGTGTGGCACAGAAGCTGAGGTTTCCTTCAAGGGTCTCCTAAGGTCTGTTCAGTCACGGTGTGCAGCAGCTCAAGAAAGCCGACTGTGCACACCTTTTCACAGCACCTCATTCAGTGACGTCACGTTGGCAGCTTGAAATCAGTCATGGTGGGAATACTTCCACCACAGAAACCAGGAAACCCTACAAACCAGGGCTCTGTTCCCCAGAGGTCTAACTTAAACATTTACCAGCATGCCACTGGAAAAGGTTGTTGTAGAGCAGAAATAGGCAAACCAAGGCCCTCCGCCTGTTTTTTCATGGTGCAAACTAAGATTTTAAATGGTTGGAAGAACCACCCTTGGCCAATATTATCAACGAATGCCTTTGAAAATTAGCTTTTGCTGCAGATTTGATCCTGATTCTTAATGACTTGGACCTAAAATGACAAGGCAAAACAGCGCTTATGTACAACACTTACAATGCAAAAAGGTTATTTCATCAACAACTAATATTACTGAACCACAGATAATGTCAAGATGCTTTCTACACTTCCTGTGTTGTTAAATTTAAAACAAAGAAGAAAATTTTAAAAAATAAAATAAAACAAAGACGAGCTCTCTATCCCACACAAACCCGCAGTGGTCATATATTTTAGTTCAGACTACAGTTGCAGCAGCAATTATTACAACTCACTGCAAGTACAAAGAGTCTTCCCTACTTCAAAATCCATTTGAGATTCCAGGATATGGAACAAGATGGCATACACCTACTTTCCCCTGATTATCTCCTCTAAATACAACTATATAACCCTGAAATGACAAAACAGACAATGATAAAAAGAACTCTAAGGCCTGGACTGAAGGAGGTGGACTGGCTGGGATTTCAAGACTTGAGGAAAAGCAATGTGGTCCCTGGGCTTTCTCAGGGGCCAGAGAGGCCTGCAACTCAGAACCACCAACAGGTATAGACAAAACACCTTTTCTAGCCTGCCTTCTCTAGCCAAAGAACTGGGAAAGGGGAAGCCTGACAGATTTCTGGGGGGAAACCCCCACTTCTGCACTGCAATCAGGGAGCCAGCAGGCAGGCCATCTGGCCCAGGGCCAGCATCAGCAGTTCTCTCCACTGCCCTGCACCCCACCCCACTGCATAAAGAGACCCAGGCCCAGGAGCTTCTGAGCTTCTGCTCCACAGAGACAGAAAGTGGGCCACCACACAAGGCAACCCAGAGAAGCGCTTTCCATCCCTCCAAGCAATGAGCAGGGATTGACAGGGGGACTCAGGAGCTCCAGAAGAATGACTCAGACCAGAAGAGTTTTGCAAGGATTCTGAAAACTAAACGGATATGATACTACAGCCAACAAAAGTAGGCTAGAACTTACACACTAAACCTAAACAGGGTGACTGCCTGCTAAAACAGATGATCTAAATAGGATGAGAGTCCCCTAACATAATAAATAAAAAATGTCTGGGCCAGCCTGGTGGCGCACTCGGTAGAGTGCGGCGGCGCTCCCGCCGAGGGTTCAGATCCCATAAAGAGACCAGTCCACTCACTGGTTGAGTGCGGTGTGGGCGCAACACCGAGGGTTGCGATCCCATTGCCGGTCGCAGTACAGGCGCGACACTGAGGGTTGCGATCCCATTACCGGTCATGAAAAAAGACAAAAAGGAAAAAATAAATAAATAAAAAATGTCCAGAATACAATCAAAAATCACTTATCATACCCGGGTTGCGATCCCATTACCGGTCACGAAAAAAGACAAAAAGGAAAAAATAAATAAATAAAAAATGTCCAGAATACAATCAAAAATCACTTATCATACCACAAACCAGTAGAACAATAACTTAAATATGAAAAGACAATTAAGGGCTGGTTGGGTTAGCTCGGTTGGTTACAGCGCAGTGTAGTAGTACCAAGGTCAAAGTTTCAGATCCCTGTACTGGCCAGCTGCCAAAAAAAAGACAATTACCTGATACAAATATGTAAGGGGATGAATCAGAAGTCGAAACTATCACACAAGGATTTTTAAGCCAGCCATCATAATAATGCTTCAACAATCAATTACAAATGACCTTAAAACAAATGTAAAAATCAAAAATAGTAAAGATAAAAAGTTATAAAAAAAAGAACCAAATTAAGATTATGGAACTGAAAAATACAATAACCAAAATTTAAAAACTACTTCAGGGGCTGGCCAGTTAGCTCAGTTGGTTCAAGCTCACTGTTGTAACACCAAGATCAAGGGTTCAGGTCTCCAGACCAGCCAGCCACCAAAAATAATAAATAAAAATTACTTAATGAACTCAATAGTACAGTGGTGATAATAGATGATACATTCAATGAACTTCAAGACAGATCAATAGAATTTATTCAGTCTGAACAACAGAGAGAAAATAGGCTTAAAAAATGAACAGAGTATCAGGAATCTGTGGAATATTAACAAAAGATCTAAGATTCATATTATTGAAGTCCCATAGGAGAGGACAAAGAAGTATGAGACTAAAAACTTCCCAAATTTGATAAAATACTTAAACATACAGATTCAAGAAGAAACTAAATATGATAAACCAAAGGAAATCTACACAAAGACACATCAAAACTGAATTTCTGAAAAAACAAAAGAAATCTGTAAAATGGTCAGGAAGAAATGAGACATTAGTTATAAAAGAGGAACAGTTCCGATGACAGCAGATTTCTCATCTGAAACCACGGAGGCCAGGGAGAAGTGACACAACACTTATCAAGTGCTGAAAGAAAAGAACTGTCAGCTGTAAACTCGCTATCATTTGGGTTCACTATCCCTGAGGAATAAAGAGGAAATTTTTTTAAATTCTCAGACAAAAGAAAACTAAGAGAATTTGCTACTAGCCTACCTACCTTAAAAGACTGGCTACATGAAGCTCTCCAAAAAGAAAGAAAATTATAACAGAAAGATGGCTGGGAATTTCAGGAAAAGGTAAAAATAGAAGTAAACAAAATGAGTTACTCTAATCATATTTCACAATTGAAGCAAATTTTATAACACCATTTGAGTGGCATTCAGTATATGTGGAAGAAACACGTAAGTTTTAAGTGTTTAAGTTTTAACACTTTAAAACTAGGGAGGTAAAAAAGACCTAAGTGGAAATAAGGTCAGCATATCATTCAAAGTGATAAAATGTCAACACCAGTAAGCTGTGATAAATTATGTACATATATGTTGATACATAGAACAAGAAAGAAAACTATACAAAGTGATATACTCTACAATGTTATAAGGAAATCAAGATAGAACTCTTAAAAAACATTCAAATAACACTTAAAATAGCAAGGAATAAAAAGAAGGAAATGAGAGACAGAACAAACAGAAACAAAATAATAAAAAGCCAGACCTAAGCCTATCATACAAGTAATTACTTTAAATGTAAATGTTTCAAATACACTAACAGCGCAAGGATGGCACAGTAGATTGAAAAAAAGACACAACCCAAATACATGTTGTCAACAACAAACTCACTTGAAACATGACAGCATCCATAAGTTTAAAGTAAAAGGATGGAAAAAAAGATATCATGCAGACATGAATCTTTAAAAAGCAGGAGTAGATATGTGAATATCATATAAAGGAAATTTTAGATAAAATAACATTAATAAGTTAAAAAGAGAAAAATTACACCAATCCACTAAAAATATATACCGTTCTAAATCTGTATGCATCAAACACCAGAGCTCCAACTAATGATGCTGAAAGAAGAAAAAAACAAATTATACTTGAGGATCTCAACACCCCACTCTCAGCAATTGCTATAACTACTAAACAAAAAAATCAGCAAGGATATAGAGGAACTCAACAATACCATCAACCAACATGACCTAATTAACATTTATGGAACGCCAAAAGCAGCAAAATGCACATTCTATTAATGTGCCCATGCAACATTCATTAAGAATGTTGGATCATAAAACAAACCTTACCAAATTTAAAAGAATTGAATTATATGGAGTGCATTCTCTGACTACAATGAAATCAGACTAGAAACAAATAACAAAAATATAAGAGAATTCCCAAACACTTGGAAATTAAACAACACATGTTTAAATAATCCACGAGTCGCAGAAGTCCATAGGAAATTTTTAAAAATAATTTCAACTGAATGAAAATGAAAATACAGCATATCAAAATGTGTGGGATGTAGCTAAAGCAGTGATGAGAGAGAAATTTATAGTATCAAATTCTTTTAATGGAAAAGAGAAAAGATCTCAAATAAAAAAATCTAAGTTTTAATGTCATGAAACATGAAAACACAAAGCAAAATAAACCAAAAGTAAGCAATAAGAAGGCAATAGTAAAAATAAGACAGAAGTTAATGAAATTAAAAACAGGAAAGTAATAGAGGAAATCAGTGAAAAAAAAAGTTGGTTCTTTGAGGAAAAATCAGTAAAAAATTGAAATTGACAAACCTCAAAGCAAGTTGAAAAATTTTCAAAACAGAAGACAGAAAAATACCAATTTCAAGAATAACATGGGTAAAATTACAAAAGATTTTGTAGGATAACAAGAGAATACTGCTGTTTATATTTATAAGCAACTTAGAAGAAATAACCAATTTCTGGAAAACTCAAACTAACAGAATTCAGCCAAGATGAAACAAATAACTTAAATAGTCCTATAACTTGAATGTGTAATTTAAAATGAATGTGTAATTTTAAAGTTCCCAAAAAAGAAATCCCCAGGTCCAGATCATTAAGAAAACTTAACAACAATTTTACACAAACTCTTCCAAAAACTAGAAGAGGAGGGAGCACTTCTGAAATTATACTATGGGCAAGTCTACACACATAAATTTAACATGGGTAAACGTACTAATTTATTAAAAAATACAAATCACCACAATTCACCTGGTATAAAATAGATCATTTTATTAGTTCTATATTTAGGGATTTTAATTCATAATTTTAAAACTTCCCAAAAAATACATCTCTCAGTAGATGATTTTCCTGGAGAATTATACTGAATATTCAAAGAAGAATTAACAGCATTATGCATAATCTCTCCAAAAGACAGAATAAGAAGGAATACTTTCCAATTCACATATAAAGACACTAGTATGCCGATAACAAAATCAGATACAGTACAAGAAAACAAAACCATTGACCAATACCACTCATAAACATAGTTGCAAAAATTCTTAATCAGATATTAGCAAATAAAATTCATCAATATATATTAAAAAAGGCACAATGACCAATGGAGTTTATTCCAGGAATGCAAGGCTGGTCCAATATTCAAAAACTAATCAATGTAATCTACATTAACAGCCTAAGGAAGAAACATTCTATGCTCATATCAATTGATGTAAAATGGAAAAATTTAACATCAATTTATAATTTACAAAAACTTTTAGTACATTAGGAATAAAGGAAAATTTCCTCAACTTTTTAAAGAGCATCTACAAAAACAATACAACTAACATCATACTTAATAGTGAAAAACTTAATGCTTTTCCTTAAAGATCAGGAAAAATTCAAGCATGTCTTGTGTGAGCACCGTGTTTTAACACTGTTCTGGAAGTACTAGTTGGTGCAATAAGGCAATACGAAGAAATAAAAGATGTATGGATTAGAAAGAAAGAAATAAAATTCCCTCTTCTTGCAGATGACATGATTGTCTATGAAGATATCCTAAAGAATCTACCAAAGAAAAAAAAACTCATAGAACTAATGACTGAATTCAATAAGATTGCAGGATATAAAATTAATACACAAAAATCAATTGCACTTATATCTACTGAAAACAAACAAGTGGAAACAAAAAATAAAAATGAACTATCTACTATAATTTCTTTAAAGAATATAAAATGCTTGGCTATAAATCTAACAAAACATGTACAGAGTGCATCACAAAAATTACAAAATGTTGATGAAACAAATTAAATAAGTCATAAATACCTGGATACGCATACCATATACATGGATTATAAGACAATATACAAAAAGTATTAATCCTCCCTTAATTCATAAATATGTCTAATGCAATTCCTATCAAAACCTTGGGAAGGTTTGTTGCAGACAAACAGACAAATGTATATGGACAGGGAAGGTACAAGAAGAGTGCAATCAACTCTGAAAAGGTAGAATAAGGTAGGAGGAATCACTAGGCTTACTATGTAGCTACAGCAATCCAGACTGATACTGGCAGGGAAACAGACAGGTCAGTGGAACAGAATAAAGAACCCAGAAGTAGATTTGCACATATATGCCCAATTAATTTTTTACAAAGGAGCAAAAAACAATTCAGTGGGGGAGAGAAGCCTTTTCAACAAATAGTGCAGGAGCAATTTGACATCAACAGGCAAAAAAATGAACCTCAATCTAAACACAATCCCTTACACACACACACACACACACACACACACACACAGTTAACTCAAAATGGACCATGGACTTAAATGTAAACTGTAAAACTATAAAACTTCTAGCGGAAAATCTTTGCAACCTGGTACTAGGCAAAGATTTCTTACACTTAACCACAATGTCATAACCCATAAAAGGAAAAAAATGATAAATTGGACTTCAACAAAATTTCAAACTTTTGCTCTACGAAAGACCCTGTTAAAAAGGACGAAAAGACAAGCTACAGAATGGTATAAAATATTTACAAACCACACATCCAACTTCAACTCAACAAAGCAAAATATCCAATTAGAAAATGGGCAAAAGATATGAAGAAACATTTCACCAAAGAGGATATAGAGATGGCAAATAAGCACATGGAAAGGTTTTCATTGTCACCACTCAGTACATCAGTACACAGTAAAACCACAATGAGACGTCACTATACACCTATCAGAATGGCTAACATAAACACAGTGTGAACATCAGCTGTGGCGAGGACGACACAGAGAAGCCAGGTCTCTCACACACTGCTGTGGGAATGTAAAGTGGCTGGTCTGGGACACGGTGGCAGTTTCTTTTAACCTAAAAGTGAACTTACAATATGACCCAGAATTGCACTCTTGGACATTTATTCCAGAGCAATGAAAACTCATTTTCACAAGAGAAACTTGTGCATGAACATTCAAATGTCCTTCAATCAGTAGATGGTTCAGTAAACTATGGTACATCCAGACAGTAGAAAACTAAATTAAAGAATTGACAATTAAAAAAAAAATTATTGATCCACACAACTTGGAAATGATGCTGAGTGGGAATAAAGCCAATCTCAAAAGCATACATACTGCATGATTCCACATTTGTGAAATAACATAATTATCGAGATGTGGAGTAGGTTAGTGGTTGCCAGGGGTTATGGATAGAGATAAAGGCATAGGTGTGGTTATAAAGCGGTAGCCTGAGGGAGCCTTGCAGTGATGGACATTAAGTACATTTTATCACATGTACTATACGATAAAATTGTATAGAACTACAAACACATATCCACATGCACAAATGCATATATAACTGGTGAAATCTGAATAAGCTCCGTGGATGGAACCAATATCTACTTTCTGGTTGATACTGTACTAGGTTTATGCAAGATGATAGCCTGGGG
>NW_007730029.1:289003-291483 GCF_000696425.1 Galeopterus variegatus
CATTAAACTGTGTGAGTTAGGAGCTTCTACCTAATCTTCAATAGGAAGCATTAAATCTGGAATATCTTCCCATACTAAAAGTACATGTCAAGAGATGAATTGAATTCTATAAATGCCTTCCAAGTGATGAACACCTTCAATTAAAATCATGTGCTGATGGATTAATGTCAGTATTTGGCAGTAACTGTCTATGTGAAAAGACATCTTCAAGGATGAAATGTGTAAAATCTCTCTCCAGGTCAGCATTAGGAGATACACAGTTGAGTCGAGTTTGATGATGAGAAACTACCTTTGACCTGCAATAACATGAAGTGATGTTTCCCCCAGTAGGAATTCCATTCTTCTCATTACTAGACCTGTATTACCAAATATTGTACACAATTATTATATTTTGAATTTTGCCAATAAAAAATTTGTAGAAATTTGCTTTCTCTCTTCTTATATAAGTACCTACATAGTATGCTCAATATTGCCTCTTGGCTCACAAAGCCTAAAATATTTACCACCTGACCTTTTACAGAAAAAGTTTGCTGCCCCTGCTGTGGGGATAGTTTCCACTCGTGATGGTACAGCAGCTCTGGACACTCTCTGCACACAGATGTCCAAGACCTAACACTTTAGAAATAAACTGTTGACCCGTTTCTCCTCTCTACCGCTCTGCACATGTGATGTGTGGGGCCCTTCCTCTACTCCTCTCCCGTCCTGTGCATGCCACATAGTTGGCCTGCTGTGTAAACGGTCCTGAAGAGACATGGGACTTTAGTAGTGTGAGAAAGAGCTGCAGAGGTGCTCGCCGTGAGCACAGGAGCAGAGGGCTTCTGTTCCTGTGCACATCACTCTGTGCAGCCTTTCCCGGCCCCCTGCCCTCCCCCTAGCCTCACTCACTCCTCTTGAACCATCACAGCTGCCCTCTAACTGGCTTCCCTGTTTTCAACCTTAGGCCCTACTATGGACTGAATGTTTATGTCCCCCCAAAATTCACATGTTGAAGCCATAACCCTGAGCATGGCTGTATTTAGAGGTGGGCCTCTAAGGAAGTAACTGAAATTAAATGAGGTCGTACGGGTGGGGTCCTGATCTGATGGGATTAGTGTCCTAATAGGAGGAGACACCTGAGAGGTCACCCTCTCTCGCCCTCTGTCACTCTTGCTTACTCTCTGCTTGTGCACACAGGTAAAGGTCACATGAGCACATGGCAGGAAGGTGCCATCTGCAACCCAGACGGAGAGCCCTCACCAGACACCAACACTTGATCTTGGCCTTAAGTCTCTAGAACTGAGAGAAAGTAAATTTCCATCCTTTCAGCCACTGGTCTGTGGTATTCTGTGATGGCAGCTGAGCAGACAAAAGTAGGCCCCTTCCATCCATCCAGCCCCGCTGCTGTAAGGAGTTGCCTAAAATATTTCAACGCTCAACACCTCAGCGCACAGAGAGTTGCTGTTGTTCCTCGTGGCTTAACAAATAAAATCCAAATACCTTCGCCTGAAACCCAAACCTCTACTGCCAGCACTCTCACGCACCCCTCTCTTCCTGTCCCCGCTCTCAGGCTGGATGGACCGACCTTCACTCCCTGCTGTGTCCTGCGCCCCCTCTCCATCACTCTTACTCAACTTACTTGCTCTTGTCCAGATCGCACCCAGCCCCAAGGGCAAGCTCAAATCCAGCACATTCTCCAGGATACATTCCTTGATCCCATCCTAAGAGCACCATCCTTCTGCACGTGGGATGTCAGCATTGCATTCTGTCCCTTCTATATCGAACTGCACTTTCCTGCGTTTATATCTTAGGATGCCCCCAACACATACACCTCACCCTTCAGGAGACCATACAGTTTTTGAAGCCTGAACCATGTTTAATTAGTATTTTTAATTTTCATTCAGTAGCTAGCAAAAAATATGCACTCCATAAATATCTGACAAAAGAAAGCTACATTATTTAATTAATTGTACTAAATATTTTCTCGTTATTAGTAAATGATAAGTAAACTGAAACAAACTGATCAACATGAGCATGCCCAAATGATCAAGGTTTGGAATCTCAAAAATTCTCACCCCAAGCTGAGCAAAGGAGCAGAGACCAAGGGTAAGTTCACGTGAGGAGGGAGTCTGCTGTTTCCCTGCCGTCTCTACAGATGCAAAGAAAGAACCTCCAGAGAGGGCTCCTCCAGGCCCAAAGCCCTTTCCTATTTGTAAATAATAAATATGAGACCTTCCTTCAACACTTTGCTTGAAGAGCCAGAATAGAAACACACACAGGACAGGCCTATTATTCCCTATCTTCTTAATCAGTGGCTTCTTGCTCCTTTTCCCCTTCCAGGGACAGAAATGATCCTTGGTCATTTAAATTTACGTCAATCGGGAAGTGACATTGAAACCCCACACACTGAAGCTCAGCACTCCAAGAACTTCCAAAGTGTCCGTTGTTATCATTTTCTTACAAATCAATATAAACTAGTCTCCAAGAAAGGACGGAGAAGATCT
>NW_007730029.1:292341-294825 GCF_000696425.1 Galeopterus variegatus
CAACGATGCTGTGTGAGCATCCTGTCACCTCGTCCTCGCAGGACTCCTCGGGAGGCAGTTCTACTGAGCTATTAGGCACTTGAGAAAACTAACCTTAAAGTAACTTGGTTATAGTCACAGAGCCCAGGTCAGGATGAAAAACTATTCCATCTGCCTTCAAAGCACATGCTCTTACCCATTCTTTTCTTTTTCTAATTATTTTTTAAATCAAAACGTATTCTGAATCATCAGTAAAACAGATAAGGATGCTGAGGATTCGGGCTGCCTGTTCAAGACAAACAGAGAATGCTCAGGCAGACACGAGCACGTGCACAGCTCCAGAAGACCCACCCTGCTGCCTGGTCAGACCCTGCACGCTAAGTTTGGCCTAAGCGTTTCTTCAGACATAGTGAACTGTAGCCTAACTTGCTGTGCAAGCAAACAGTCACCTACTCTTGTCACAAAGTAGCCCAACCTCAGCCCATCACAGGCAGTGACGTTCTGCACCCCACTTCCCTTCACTCAGTAAATCTTAACCCAGCACGTGGCCGCGGTGGAAGGCTCTGGGTCTGTTCACATTCCGGCAGCTGCCCGAATCAGGAATCATTCTTTGCTCAAATTAAACTGTTAAATTTAATTTGTCTAAAGTGAATGTTTTTTTAACAACACCTGACACAGGATGTCAGACTGGCCAACAAGAGTGTCCATCGGTGAGAAGTGGGAAATTAAGTTGTCAGTTACTCTCTTCGAGGGTAAGCAGCCACACTGGGTGGAAAGGTATGTGAAATGCCCTGTTCTACTAATAACTTCAAGAACAATGATATTGTCCAGGCCACAAGCACAACTGTTCTTGGCCTGCTCACAGGGACCCTTATCTGCCCCCTCCTTTCAACACCTCCTCACACCAGCCTGCCTTCCCCTCCGTCCCAGCCTGGCGAGGCCCAAGATCCTCACCCCAGACACTGAGCCACCCAAGCTGACCTTCTCCCTGCTCCAGTCCACCCCACGTGCCCTCCAGCCAAGGTTTTCTAGAAGGAGCTCCTTCGTCGTGCCTTACTCACAGACTGCACTGCCCCTTTTTCAGGAAAGAGTCTCAGCTTCTCAGCTTAGTGTTCGAAGCCCTCCAAGACCCAGCCCTCGTTCACCCTTCACCCTTCATCCCCACCGCTCACATACACAGACGTGCAGAATCCGTCCAACCAGACCAGCCTGCTCCCTTTCTCCCCACCACACTCACAACGCTTTCTGCTGCTGTTTTGTTTTCATTTATTTACTCGTTTGTTTTAACAGCTAAAAACAGCCAACCTATAATATCTCAGTTTCTGCGAGCGTCTTAGCTTGTTTTCTGCTGCTCTAACAGAATACCACAGACTGGGTAATTTATAATGAACAAAAATGTGTCTGGCTCACAGTTCTCGAGGCTGGGAGCCCTAGAAAGCACCTGCTTAGGGCCACCCCAGGGCAGAGGGCATGAAATGGGGAGGAAGCCCCGCGCAAGATGCAGACAGAGGAAATTGAGCCAAACTCACCCTGTTATCGTGAGCCCACTCCTGCCTTAACTTGCCCACTCCTGAGATAACTGCACTAATCCATCCCATTCATGAGGGCAGAGCCCTCATGACATAATCCCCCCTTGAAAGTCCTGCCTGTTAACACTGCTTCAAAAGCAATTAAATTTCAGCATGAGCTTTGGAGGGGAGATTCAAACCATGGCAGCAGGTTAGGAAACAAGGTGTCAGCCAGGGCTGCGGTCATGTCAGGAGTCAACTGGGTCTTGACACTCAAGGCTTGACTCAGCAACTGGGAGGCAAGGTCCCTTCTGGTAGTTGGCTAGAGACCTTGTCCCTGCCACATGCCTGTCCACAGGGCTGCTCGCAGCAAGGCAGCATTCTCCTCACAGGGAGAAAGAGAACAGGAGAGTGTGCCCCAGAAAGGAAGCTGCAGTCTTTCTACAAACTAGTACCAGGAGTGGGATGCCACTGTTTCTGCTGAGGTCTGTTCATTAGAAGTGAGGGGAGAGAGTTACCAAGGGGCATGAACACAGGGGGCGGAGGTCATGGGGCTGCCTTACAGGCTGCCAACTATACCTCAAAAGAAAACTTTTTATTTGAAACAATTATAGATTCACAGGAAGTTGCAAAGACAGCACAGAGATGTCCTATGTCCCCTTCACCTAGTTATCCCCAGTGGTTACATCTTACATAACTATAGTACAAAATCAAAACCAGAAAATTAACATTGGTACAATTTGTGTGCTAGTTTTTTGCTGTTTTATCAAATATGCAGATTCATTTAACCACCACCACAATCAAGACTCACAGCCATTCCATCACCACAAAGATCTCCTTTGTGTTACCTCCTTATAATCATGCCTACCCCTCCCCCACCATCCCTATCCCCTGGCAACCCTCAACCTATTTTATATCTCTACAGTTTTTTCATTCAAGAATGTTATGTAAAAGGAGTTACAGAGCACGTGAACTTTAGATATGGGCTATTTTTTAC
>NW_007730029.1:295208-304773 GCF_000696425.1 Galeopterus variegatus
AAGAATGTTATGTAAAAGGAGTTACAGAGCACGTGAACTTTAGATATGGGCTATTTTTTACTCAGTATAATTCTCTGGAGATTGATCCAAGATGTTGCATGTATCATCAGTTCAAGCATGTTTCTTGCTGAGTTTTGTTTCAAGAATGTTATGTAAAAGGAGTTACAGAGCACGTGAACTTTAGATATGGGCTATTTTTTACCCAGTATAATTCTCTGGAGATTGATCCAAGATGTTGCATGTATCATCAGTTCAAGCATGTTTCTTGCTGAGTTTTGTTGCATGATATAAACAGACCACAGTTTCTTTAACCATCACCTGTTAGAGACATTTTGGTTGTTTTTGGTTGGGGCTATTACAAATAAAAATGCTGTGAAGAGTTGTGTATAGGTTTTTAGGTTGACATAGTTTTCATGTCTCTGAGATAAATTCCCAGGAACACAGTGGATGGGTTTCACGGTAAGTGTATGTTTAGGTATTTTTAAGAAACTGCCAAACTATTTCCTATAGTATCTATTCGGCTTTACATTCCCACCAGCAATATATGAAAGATCCAGTTTCTCTGCATCTACAAGACCATTTTCTATTGTCAGTATTTTTTTTTTTTTGGCTTGTTTTAGTTGTTCTCATAGGCATGTAGTGATATCTCACCACAGTCACACTTTTGAGATCCCAAATAGCCAGTGATGCTGGAGAACTTTCACATGCTTATTTGACACTTGTATGTCCCTTTTGATGAAATGTCTCTTTGTGCCTTTTGCACATTTTCGAGTCAGATTGTTTTTTACTGTTAAGGTTTGATAGTACTTCATTTTTCTGGGTATGAAACCTTTGTCACCCATGTGGTTTTCAAATATTCTCTCCCAATCTGTAGCTTGGCTTTTCATCCTCTTAACAAGTTCTATTGCAAAACAAAAGGCTTTAATTTTGATGAATCCCAATTTATAAATATCAATTTTTTCCTTCATGGTCCATGATTTAGATGTCTTGTGTAAAATTTATTTACTAAGCCCACAGCCTGAAAATTTTCTGCTATATTATCTTGTAAAACTTCTGCAGTTTTACATCTATGATTCATTTTGAGTTAATTTTTACACAAAGTGTGTGATTTGTATTTAATTATTCCAGTATCATTGATCCTTCTTCCGTTGAATTGATCTTCATCTTAGTCAAAAATCAGTTGGCCATACCTGTGTGTGGTTTTTTTCTGAGTTCCCTGTTTTGTTCAGTTTACCTATGTGTAAACTATCCCTCTGCCAATAGCATTCAGTATTGATTTCTGGAGCTATATAAAAAGTCTTGAAATCAGGTGGAATAACACCACCCACTGTATTCTTTTTAAAGTCGTTTTAACTATTCTAGTTTCTTCATGTTTGCATATAGATTCTACAATAATCATATCTATATCTACAAAAACATTGTGGATATTTTCACAGAAATTGCATTAAATCTGTGCATGAATTTAGGGAAAGCTGGCATCATTACAATGTTGAGTCTTCCAATCCACAAACATGGCACACCTGTTCCTATTTTTTCCTTTTGTAGTTTTAAGCATACAAATCCTGTTTGTGTTTTGTTAAATTTATACACAAATATTTTATTTTCTTTGGAATAATTATAAATTGTACTATATTTTTTTATTTTGAATGTAGGGTTATCTTGTATCTGGGGACCTTGCTGAACCACTTGTTAGTTCTAGGTGTTTTTTGTATCTCATTGGAATATTTTCTATAAACAACCATGCTGTCAGCATATAAAGGCAGTTTTATTTCTTTTTTATATATATCTATGCCTTTTATATTCTTTTCTAGCCTATTGCATTGGCTAGCACTTCCAGGATTAAGCTTCATAACAGTAGCTAGAGTGAACATCATTGCCTTGTTCCTCATCTTAAAGGGAAAAGCAGATAGTCTTTCACCATAAAGAGTGATGTTAGCTATGGGTTTTGTAAATATTTCTTATCAGGTATACAAAGCTCCCCCCAGTTTCTATTTTTCTGAGAGGGTTTTTTAAATTATGGGTGGGTTTTGAATTCTGTCGAATGCTTTTTCTGCATCAAGTGATATGATTACATATTATTTCTTTTACCTGTTGATGTGGTGCATTACATTGGTTGACTTTCATATATTAAACCAACATTGAATTCTGGAAATAAACTCCCTTTGGTCATAGTGTATAATTCTTTTGATATATTGTTGAATTTATGTGCTAAAATTTTATTAAGAATTATCTACATCCATGAGGCATATTGGTCTGTAGTTGTCTTTTATTGTTCTGTCTTTGGTTTAGGTACCATAATAATAATGTCAATTAGATCCTGTTGGTTGATGGTGGTGTTGAGTTCTATGTCCTTGCTGATTTTCTGTCTCATAGTTCTATCAGTTGATGAACATGGGATGTTGACATCTCCAGCTATAATTTGGATTGTTCTACATCTCCTCTCAACACTGTCAATGTTTTCCTCAAATTCTTTCAGCTATGTTGTTTGATACATTTTGGATTGCTATGTTTTTATGATAGATTAATCCTTTATTATGTCCCTCTTTTCCATGGTAATTTTCTTTGCTATAATGTGTACATTGTATACTCCTGCTTTCTTTTGTTAATGTTTCCTTGTGCTGTGGATTGAATGCTGCCCCAAAGCTCATTTAAGCTTCACTCTTATTGTGACAGTGCTAACAGGGTGGAAAATTCAAGTACAGTATTTGAAAGGTGGGGCCTTTAAGAAGTGATTAGATTGTGAGGACTGTGCCCTCATTAATGGACTAATCCATTCGTGGAGTAATGGGCATGGTTCCGATGGCTTTATAAGGCAGGCAAATGAGAAGGTTAGCTCTCTCTCTTTCTCAGGCCATTCTCTTCCATGCAATACCCTACATTGCTGTAGAGATTCACCACAGAAGAAGACTCAGGCCCTACACAGATGTGTTCCTTGGACCACGGACTTCCCAGCCTCCAGAACCTTAAGAAATAAATTCTATTTCTTTATAAATTATCCAGTTTCAGGTATTCAGTTATAAGAAATAGAAATGGACTAATCCAGCACAGTATATCTTTTTCCATCATTTTTCATTACCTACCTATGTGATTGAATTGGAAGTGAGTTTATACAGCATATAATTAGATCATTATTTTTTTAGCCACTCTGTCAATCTATGTTTTTAGTCATACATTTTGGCCATTTACATTTAAAGTAATTATTGATATGTTAGGGCTTACGCTTGCCATTTATTATTTTCTGTTTGTTCTCTTTGTTTTTAATTTCTATGTCTTATTTTCCTGCCTTCCTATACATTACTTGAATATTTTTAGCCTTCTATTTTTATTTCTTTATGGGGGTTTGGGGTATATTTGTTTATATAAATCTTTTAGTGGTTATTCTGGATATTACATTATATGTACATGACTTATTACAGTCTACTGGTGTTAAAATTTTATCAGTTCATGTGAAATGTTGAAAACTTATCTACCTTAGTGTCTCTTTACCCTCCCCCATTTATAACATAATGTTCTTATATTTTTTCTCTACTTACATTAAAAAATGCATAAGACAATGTTATGAATTTTTTATTAAACATAATTTAGAAAAGTAAAAACGACATGGAAAGTCTATTTTGCTGTTTTCATTGTTCTTAATTTCAAGAACAATGTCCCAAATGGTGGGTTTTCATATATGCCCTTTATCAGGTTGAGGAAGGTACCTTCTATTCCTAGTTTGTTGAGTGTGTTTTATCAGGACAGGGTGTTGAATTTTGTCATTCACTTTTTCTGAGTCTATTAAAATGATTGTGTGGTTTTTGGCCTTTATTGATGTAGCATATTATATTTGTTGATATTGAGATGTTACACCAAGATTGCATCCTTGGGATAAACCCCATTTAATCTGGTGTATAATCATTTTAATTATTGCTGGATTTGATATGCAATTATCTCATTGAGAACATTTTGGTCTATATTCCTAGGAGATCTTCTGATGTCTTTGTATGGCAAGTATAAGGGTAATCCTGCACTCACAGAATGAGTTGAAAGGTGTTCCTCATCTTCTGTTTTTTGAAATAGTTTTTAAATAATTGTTATTAATTCTTTAAATTTTCAGTAGAATTCACCAGTGAATCCATTTAGTTCTTGGCTTTTCTTTGTGAGAAACTTTTTAATAACTGATTCAATCTTTTCACTTGTAAAGTACAGTATTGGTAGTTATAGGCACTATCATACGTAATCCTGCACTCACAGAATGAGTTGAAAGGTGTTCCTCATCTTCTGTTTTTTGAAATAGTTTGTAAATAATTGGTATTAATTCTTTAAATTTTCAGTAGAATTCACCAGTGAATCCATTTAGTTCTTGGCTTTTCTTTGTGAGAAACTCTTTAATAACTGATTCAATCTTTTCACTTGTAAAGTACAGTATTGGTAGTTATAGGCACTATCATACGCAGCAATAGATCTCAAGAACTTATTTGTCTTGCATAACTGAACTTTTGAACCCTTTGATCATCATCTCCCTTCATCCTCCTTCCCCCAACCCCTGGCAACCATTATTCTATCCACTGCATCTATGAATTTAACGATTTTATATTTCACATATGAGTAAGATCACGCAGTACATGTCTTTCTGTGTATGGCTTATTTCACTTAGCATGATGTCCTCCAAGTCCACCAATGTTGTCACATATGGAAGGACTTTCTTCTTTCTAAAGGCTGAATAACATTCCAATATATGTGTATACCACATTTTCTATATCCATTAATCCATCAATGGAAATTTAGGTTGTTTTCCTATCTTGGCTTTTGTGAATAATGCTGCAATAAACATACAAGTGCAGGTATCTCTTCAAGATACTGATTCCAATGCTTCTGGATAAATACCTAGCGGTAGGATTGCTGGATCATACAGTAATTCTATTTTTTACTTTTTGAGGACTTCCATACTGTTTTTCATAATGACTGCAGTGATTTACATCCCCACCAAAAATGTACAAGGTTTTCTTTTTCTCCATGTTTTATTTGTTTTCATCCTGCTATAGCAGAATACCACAGACTGGGTAATTTATAATAAACAGAAATTTATTGGCGCACAGTTCGGGAAGCTTGGATTTCCAACATCGAGGTGCTGGCATCTGGCAAAGACCTTCTTAATGCATCGCCACATGGCAGAGGCAGCAGTGTAAAGAGAGGGCAAGAGGGGGGCGCTCTCACCCTTTTATAACAGCATTAACCCTACCCATGAGGCAGGAGCCCTTATGGCTTAATCACTTCTCAAAGGTCCTTCCTCTTAATACTGTTACAATGGCAATTATATTTCAACATAAGATTTTGAGGGGACAAACATTCAATCCATAGCACTCTACACTTTTATCTCCTTAAATTTTAATAATACCCATCCTAACAAGAGTGAAGTAATATCTCAGAGTGGTTTTGATTTCCATTTCCTGATCATTAGTGATACTGATTGCTTTTTCATAACCCCGCTGGTCACTTGCATGCCTTCTTTGGAGAAATGTCTATTCAGGTCCTTTGCCCATTTTCTTATGGGGGTACTCGGTTTTTTTAATTATTGTGTTGTATATAAGTTCCTTATATTTTTTGGATATTATGTATTTTGATAATATATATTGATCACGTATGATTTGCATATATTTGTTTGCATACATTTTTTCATTTTATTGGTTGTTTCTTTTGCTATGCAGAAATTTTAGTTTGATGTAATCCCACTTGTTTATTGTTGCGTTTGTTGCCTGTGCTTTTGGCATCATATCAAAAAATCATTGCCAAGGCCAATGTCAAAAAGCTTTCTCCCTACATTTTCTCTTAGGAGTTTTATAGTTTCAGGTCTTACATTTACATCTTTAATCCACTTCAAGTTGATTTTTGTGTATGGTGTAGGATAAAGGCCCAATTCATTCTTTTGCATGTGGATATACAGTTTTTCTAACACCATTTATTAAAGTAACTATCCTTTCCTCATTGTGTAGTCTTGGTGCCCTTGTCAAAGATCAGTTAACTGTATATGCATGGCTTTAATTCAGGGCTCTCTACTCTGTTTCACTGGTATTTATGTCTGCTTTTGTGCTGAACTATATGGTTTTGATTACTATAGCTCTGTAATATAGTTTGAAATAGGATGTGTGATGCCTCCAGCTTTGTTCTTCTTGCTCAACATTGTTTTGGTTATTGGGGTGTTCTGTTGTTCCATATGAATTTTAAGATTTTGTGTGTGTGTATGTGAAAATTTTTTATTGGGATTTAGATAAGAATATTATTGAATCTATAGGTCATTTTGGATAGTATGGACACTTTAACAACTTTAATTCTACCAATCCATGAACATAGGATATCTTTGCATTTATTTATGTTTTGTTCAATTTCTTTCGTCAATGTTTTATAGTTTTCACGGTACAGATATTTTCACCTCCTTGGTTAAATTTATTCCTAAGTATTTTATTCTTTCTGATGCTATTGTAAATAGGATTATTTTCTAAACTTCTTTTATAGTTTTCTGTTATTGTATAGAAATGCAACTGGTTTCTGTATCCTGAAAATTCACTAAATTTATTAGTTTTAACAGTTTTTTGGTGGAGTCCTTAGGGTTTTCTGTGTATAAGTTCTTGTCATCCACAAACACAGACAGTTTTACTACTTCTTCTCTGATCTGGATAACTTTTATTTCTTTTCTTACCTAATTGCTCTGGCTAGAATTTCCAGAGTGGGCATCCTTGTCTTGTTTCTGATCTTAAGGGAAAAGCCTTCAAGTTTTCACCATTGATGTTAGCTATGGGTTTGTCATATATAGCCTTTATTATGTTGAGGTGCTTTCCTTTTCTGCCTAATTTGTTGAGAGTTTTATCATGAAAGATGTTAAATTCTGTCAAATGCTTTTTCTGCATCTACTGAGATCATCATATGATTTTTATCCTTCATTCTGTTCATGTGATGTCTCATATTGATTTGCTTATGCTGAACCATCCTTGCATCCAAGGGATAAATCCCATTTGTTCATGTATGATGTGCATTAAAGTGTCTAATCCTTTTAATGTGATGATCAATTCAGTTTGCTAGCATTTTGTTGAGAATTTCTGCCTCTCTGTTTATCAGGGATATTGGCCTGCAATTTCCTTTTCTTCTGGTGTCTCTGTCTGGCTTTGATATCAGGGTAATGCTGACTTTATAAAATGTGTTTGGAAGTGTTCCGACCTCTTCAATATTTTTGGAAGAGTGAGGAAAAATTGGCAGGGTATTAATTCTTTAAAAGTTTGTCAAAATTCACAAGTTATGCCATCTGGTCCTGGGCTTTTCATTATTGGGAGGTTTCTGATTACTCATTCCATCTCCTTACTTGTTATTGGTGGGTTTAGACTTTCTATATCTTCATAATTCAATCTTGGTAGGTTATATGTTTCCAAGAATTTATACTAATGATATAATTATATTTATATATAATCATAGTAGTCCCTTATGATCCTTTATATTTCTGTAGTATCAGTTATAGTGTCTTCTCTTTAATTTGTAATATTATTTAAATGAATCTTCTCTCCTTTTTCTTAGTTAGTCTAGCAAAGGGTTTTTCAATTTTGTTGATCTTTTCAAAAAAAAAACAACTCAGCTTCTTTGACTTTTTCTATTGTCTTTTTAGCTCTATTTCATTTATTTCTGCTCTAATCTTTATTATTTCCCTCCTTCTGCTAACTCTGGGTTTAGTTTTTCTCTTTTTCAAATTCCTTAGGATGTAAAGGTAGGTTGTTTATTTGAGATCTCTCTTCAGTTTAGTCTTGTACTCTTCAGCTTCAGAATTTCTGTTTGGTTGTTTTTTATCATTTCTTTCTCTTTATTCAACTTTTTATATATGTATGTATTGTTTTTCTTATTTCATTTGGTTGTCTATCTGAATTGTCTTGTAGCTCCCCAAGCTTCTTTAAGACAATCATTTTGAATTCTTTACCAAGTATTCATAGATCTCTATTGGTTGTTTTTTATCATTTCTTTCTCTTTATTCAACTTTTTATATATGTATGTATTGTTTTTCGTATTTCATTTGGTTGTCTATCTGTATTGTCTTGTAGCTCCCCAAGCTTCTTTAAGACAATCATTTTGAATTCTTTACCAAGTATTCATAGATCTCTATGTTGGGGGAGTCAGCCCCTGGAGCCTTATTTTGTTCCTTTGGTGGTGTCATATTTTCTCATTTTTCATGTTTCTTGAAGGCTTGCATTTCTTTCTTTTTTTTAGAGAAGCAGGAACCTCCTCCTTTCTTTACTGACTGGCTTCAGGAGAGAAAGATCTTCGCCAGTCAGCCTGCCTGGAGACTCTGGAGGTCTCCTGGGCCTTTTTATGGATGCATCCACTCCACTCCTCTTGTTCTCCTCTTAGGGGTGGGGGGAGGTTTAGGACTATGTGCCTCCTCTCAGTCCACAAAACCAACAGGTGCTGAATGTCTCCTATTTATTTTCCCTTGGGCAGTACCCTGAAGTGTTCAAAGTCATGCAACTTCTCCCAATCCAGCAGAGTCAAGACAGCTGCTGATATTCGTGTGCTGTCTGTGGGGGGAGTGTGGGGAGCTGTCTGCAGGGGAGCACGTGTGCCCGCCTTGAGGTGGGGAGCACAGGGAGTGCTGAGGCACTCCTCAGCTAGTTCAGGTGGTCCACGGGGCTCATGGGTGGGGCTTCTGGTGGGGTCTGAGAGCAGGCTAGCAGGATCTGTGGCTGTGTGAGATCCACACACAGACCTCTGCAAGCCCCACCCCTTGGTCCCACTCTCAGCCACTCCAGACGATTCAGCCATGCCCAACCCCTTCAGTGTTCTCAGGAGGAGTGAGACAGAAGTGGGCATCCTTGGAAGGGTCCCTCAAGGCTGGTGTCTTAGACCATTCAAGCTGCTATAACAAAATACCATACTGGGTGGCTGATAAACAACAAACATTTATTTCTGCAGTCTGAAGTCTGGGAAGTCCAAGATCAAGTTTCAGACAGACTCAGTGTCTGGCGAGGGTCCATTGCTCACAGTCGGTGCCTTCTCAGAGCCTCCACACATAGCAGAAGGCACTGACCCCATTCAGGAGGGCTTCACCCCATGACCTAATCACCTCCCAAGTGTCCATCTTGTAATACCATCCCATTGGGGACTAGACTTAGACATAGGAACTTGGGGATGGGAACACAAACATTCAGACCATAGCAGCTGGGGAAGCCAGGCACTCACTTCTGTCTCACTGTCCCCAGTAGGAGAAATCGCAGGCCCCGGGGTCTCTCTTGGCACTGAGCTGTGCTGCCTTGGGGGAGGAGTAACACAGGTGAAGTGAAGCTGCTCTTCTTACCCTTTGCAATGCATCCTTCCTTGGATATTTTGCTGGAACCTCTCAGGTGGCCTCCTGGGCTTCCATAAAAATATTGTCATCTACGGGTGGTGGTTAAAATCAGTGTTTCTGTGAGAGGTTGAATAGGAGGCTGGAACTTTGCTAATGTTTTATAGACTGTTCAAGTGGATATATGTTTATAACTGTTACATCTGTTCGATGGATTAACCCTTTCATTATTATAAAATGTCCCTCTTTATCTCTAGCAACATTCTTTGT
>NW_007730029.1:305906-317005 GCF_000696425.1 Galeopterus variegatus
TTTTTTCTTCGTGGTCACTCTAGGGCTTACATGTACATGTTAACTTATCAGAATCGTCTTCAAATGTATACTAACTTGATGCAGTGAGATGTAAAAATGCCTGCTACGTCCGAGCCAGCTGTGAAGAGGAGAGGCCGTGCACTGCCAGCCACGTTGCAGCGGTTAGAGGAGCGGGATTAGCAGGACTGGGTAGCAACTGCCAGATCTCAACATTGGCTGTGCATTAAAGTCATCCTTGTAGCTTTCCAAAGGGCACTGCCAGCCACGTTGCAGCGGTTAGAGGAGCGGGATTAGCAGGACTGAGTAGCAACTGCCAGATCTCAACATTGGCTGTGCATTAAAGTCATCCTTGTAGCTTTCCAAAGTTCCAATAGATCAGCCCCGCCCCCGAGTTCTGGCTCAGAGAGTCAGCAGGTGAGGCTGGGCATCAGTTCTGTTTTAAGTTCTGCAGGGGATTCCGATATGTAGGGTTCAGAACCAGACAGAGCAAAGTGTATACTCTGAGGAGCTGAGGTCACCAAGCTTACTCCCCACTTCCCAAGTTGTCTTATCAACTACTGACAGTCTCACCAGATTTGCTCATTATCCAGTTTTCCCCTAAAGCTAGTCCGCGAGTGAAGCGTAATGCCTGCCAGAACTCTGCCAGGCAGACGCCAACTGCCACATTTCCAGCGGCTGGCCGAGGTCCTCCATGCTCAGAGCTACGGTGCTGCCACTCCTCTGGCCCCATGTGTTGTCACCACCACGGGCTCCTGCCGCTGTCCAGGCCCTGCCCAGCAGGTCACGTCCTTTTGGATATCAGTGTGGCCCTGCGCGTGGCTGCTGCTCTCTGCCCTGCAGCACCCACACTTCCCCCTGCACTCTCCAGAAGCAGAGCCTCCCACTTCTGGAAGGGCGCATCACGAGGCCAAGTGAAGGCGACCAAACTGAAGGTAGCATGTGCCACAGTCATTCCCGAGGGGCCACACTGATGCCCAGCAACGTGTGAGGCACAGGTTCCAGAGTCAAGTTGGACTCCTGCACGCAGAGCCCCACGCTCCCACAGAGCCCACAGATAAACCTGTCTCCCCCATCCAGCTGTCCCTCTGTCCTTTCACCCTGTGGATGTGGGCTCATTAGCAGCAGCTGTTTCATTGCCACCTCCTTATCTCGCTGAACGGGAGATGTTTCCAGAGAGCACATCTGCCCAGAGCGTCACGACTGTGAGCCTGTTTAGAGCAGCAGGTCAGGGCTGTCGGGCCAGGCTCCAGGTGTGAGCGAGTCCACACAGTTTCGCATGTGCTGTCCCCCATGCACGCCAGGTCAGTGCAGCAGGGACCAGGGGAGGACAGCTCCCGCAACATCTTCTCTGTCATTGTTCTTAACAGACTGTTCATTTGCCTGGATCTGACAGCTGGATCCCTAGGAAGTAGAAAGTTTTTTTGGTTGTTGTATGTTAAAAAATAAGGCCACTGCATTTGGAACCACAACAGTACAGTTAACTACTTTAGTCTAAATTTGCACAGATCAGAGGATTTTTGGAAAGTGAGCCTTCATAGTTCTTGGCCTGGGAGCACACTGAGTGTTCTCTCCTCCCATCTCCAGTAGGCACCAGCGCTGGAAAACGTGGCTAAGTGGGGTGTTTGGCAGACAGAGTCTCGCACCTCGTCCCTTTCCCAGGCACACACGCTTCCCACGCCCGCGCCCGGGCTGGCTCCTGCTCCCTCGGTGGAGGCAGGATGTGCCGTCCAGAGCTGGCGCTGCTCGGCCCCTGGCTCCTGGCTGCCACGGCCCAACGGGCTCCAGCAGTAGAGGTGCGGTTGGATGAGTTGCTCTTCCAGGGATTATGTAGAGAGGGAGAAGAGGGAGGGAAGACCTCAAACCAGCTCTATTATGGCACAGGTTACGTGCACACACACACCAGGACCTGGTTCCGAGGCAGGAGCTGACAGTGAAATGTGCTAAGTGATGAAGCAGACAGCACCGGACACCTTGGAGGGCAGAGGCCGGGAGCTATTTTTACACTCAGAGGAACAGATTTAAGAATCTTGGAGAGCACGTTGTGTACTACACCGGCTGGCAGGAGACTTTGGGCACCTCTCGCTCCTGTCTTCCCTATGTCTGTCCCCATCTTCCCGCACAAGATGGCCAGCTCTGTTCAGCACAGTTGCAATCTTTGTAGAGCCACTCTTGTCTTAAGCTACAACTTTAGGTCTTTCAAAGTTGTCCAGAGGTGTAGCTGAAGAGAGCAGCACTGGTCAGAACCCACAGCCCGTACCTCTGTTCTTGGGGTAATGAGTGGAAGTATTAGAAGTGGGGTGAGCTTTAGGGTTCAGCTCTCCTTGTGCCACCACAACCTCATGGCACCTGAGAACCCGCTGGAATCCTCCCACACCTTGCAGCTCTACCCTTCTCCTCTCTCCTGATCTAACTTCCTGGAAGACCCTCTCCATTCGCCCTCCATTCTCTCACATGCCCTGTCCCCCTCAGCACTGGTCAGCCCAGCGTGGCCACCACTGCGCATCCCACCACCTCCACACCCACCTTCCCTGGGACACCCCTGATCACTGGTGGCTTTCCAGCACAGGCGGGTAATTGTCCCTGAGTCCTGGGGTAGCAGGTTCTCTCCAGCCCCCGTTCCTCCTGTTAAGTCTCCTTTGCTGGCTCCTCCTGTCCCTGACGCTTTTCTTGACTAGGCACACGGCCCCTCTCACTAGGCCTGTCTCCTCCTCTCAATACTGTCGGTTTGCCGAGAGCTCCCTGCTGAGATGTCCCATCCCAAACGTCTTCTCTGGATGCAGATGTGTTCCAACAAACTCCCACTAGACGGCTCCTCCAGGGAGCTCACGGGCACACCTGAGACCCACCTCAGCATCCTCCCTCCACAGCCTGTTCCTCTCTGTCATTCCACGCTGTGTTCCAGAATCCAGGAGTCACCCTTGGCACATTCATCTCCCTCTTCACCCAATTTGCCACGAGTGCACCTGCTTCTCTCCATTCTCACTGCCACACTCCAGAGCTGCCCCCATCTGTCACCTAACTGCCGTGCTGGACACCCTCCGTGTGCCCTTGCCCTGCTCCCTACACACACACACACACACACACACAGTGATTCTTCACAATTCAAACCTAGCATGTGTCTCCCATGCTAAAAGTAATAACAAAATGAAATAAAAATAAAATCTTTCATGGCTTTCCATAGCTCTTATAATAAAGACCAACATCTTCAACAGGACCTGTACATGTCCTCCAGCTGTCTCTACACCATAACATCGCCCGTCCGTTCCTTCCCTTCGATGTCCCGCCACCGTGGAGGCATCCAACACGGTGGGCAGAAGACAGGAATGGGAGACACTGGAGGGGTGGGCAGGAGGGAGCGTCGTGGCCAGGAGGACTGCAGCACCATCCTGCACAGCTCCCCCTTCAGTGACTTGACAGAATTTCCCTCTGAGGCCCTCTCGTTATTCATGACTCACCTTACCTTTTAGAGTGGGTGGTCTTGGGGCCACATCCACCTCCTCTCAGTGTGATAGACAACAGGAAATATAAGAAATAGACGCAGGAAGAATAGAGTCCCTGAAACTCCTGCAGCATTTCTATGAAAGACATGCCCATGACATGGTCAATATCCCTTATATAAAGACACACAGGACATGTCCCTCCTTGAGTTGAGAGCCAGACTCAAGTCAGGGTTCAAAGTGGCCTGTGTTTATTCACAGTGTAAGGAAGTCATGTGACTCATAGCTTTTCACCTGATCCTTGTCTCTCTCCGTTCACTACCCGTGGTGACAGCTTCCTATGAAAGACGGTGGTTCCATACTCCTTTCCACCCTTCAGTTGGTATTCTTTGTCCTTTTCTTAATGTTCCTACTGTATGTGACTTTTGGCCCAGACAACTTCAAATCCTTATTTTAAAGTAAGCACTGTGTAATAATAACTATTTTGTACATTTACAAAAGATTAAGCTACAGAATTTAGATCTAGAGAAGAATTAGAAAGCAGAAGGAAGCCACAGCTCACGTTTCCTCCACCCTCCTGAACCCTAGCCCACGAGAGACTCTGGAGCCGGGGAGGGGAGCCGGGCTGCGGATGGCCACGTGGCCAGGCCAAGCTGCTCACAAGGGGAGGACAGCTGACGGGAGCGCTGGCCCTCAGGGGGCTTGCGCCTGGCAGGTACGTTGCCCCAGGAGATAAGGGCCATCAGAAGAACTTTCTGACTATATTGTATTTCTAAACTGCACTCAAAAATAAAATAAAATAAAATAAAAATGCAGCTTTGAACATTCAAAAAAATAAATAAATAAAAATTTAAAAATAAACTGCACTCAGATCAATAATTAAATTTGTAAGATCATTCACCACGATCAAGTGGGATTCATCCCAGGGAAGCAAGGTTGGTTCAACATACGCAAATCAATAAATGTGATCCACCATATTAATAAAATCAAACACAAGGACCATATGATCATCTCTATTGATGCCGAAAAAGCATTTGATAAAATCCAACACTCATTCATGACAAAGACCCTCTATAAATTAGGTATAGACGGAAAGTATCTCAACATAACCAAAGCCATATATAATAAACCCACCGCCAATATCATCCTGAATGGGGAAAAACTGAAAGCTTTTCCTTTAAGAACAGGAACCAGACAAGGATGCCCACTCTCACCACTCCTATTCAACACAGTATTGGAAGTATTAGCCAAAGCAATCAGAAAAGAGAAGGAAATAAAGGGCATCCAGATTGGAAAAGATGAAGTCAAACTGTCCCTGTTTGCAGACGATATGATCCTATATATCGAACAGCCCAAATCATCTACAAAAAAACTCTTAGAGGTGATAAAAGAGCTCAGCACAGTAGCAGGATACAAAATCAACACACAAAAATCAGTAGCATTTCTATTCACCAATAGTGAACAAGCAGAAAGAGAAATCAAGAAAGCCTGCCCATTCACAATAGCCACCAAAAAAATAAAATACCTAGGAACTGAACTAACTAAGGATGTGAAAAATCTCTATAACGAGAACTATAAACCACTCCTGAGAGAAATTAGAGAGGATACAAAAAGATGGAAAGACATCCCATGCTCCTGGATTGGAAGAATCAATATAGTGAAAATGACTATACTACCCAAAGTAATATACAAATTCAATGCAATCCCCATCAAAATTCCAATGACATTTCTCTCAGAAATGGAAAGAACTATACAGTCATTTATCTGGAATAACAAAAGACCAAGAATAGCCAAAGCAACGCTGAGCAAAAAAAAATAAAGCTGAAGGTATTACTCTACCTGACTTTAAACTATACTACAAAGCCACAATAACCAAAACAGCATGGTACTGGTATAAAAACAGAGACACTGATCAATGGAATAGAATAGAATACCCAGAAATCAACCCACGCACTCACTGCCATTTGATCTTCGACAAAGGCACCAAGCCTATTCACTGGGGTCGGGACTCCCTCTTCAGCAAAGGGTGCTGGGATAACTGGATATCCATATGCAGGAGATTGAAACTAGACCCATACCTCTCACCATATACTAAAATCAACTCAAAATGGATCAAGGATTTAAATATACACCCCGAAACAATAAAACTTATTAAAGAAAACATAGGAGAAACCCTTCAGCAAATAGGGCTGGGCACAAGTTCATTCCTGACACTGTAGAACACAACCGTGGTTGCTAGAGGTGGGGAGGGAGCTGGGGAGAAATTGGTTAATGGACACAAAGAACGATTATGTTTTGTAATGATGACTATGCTAATTATTCTGATTTGATCATCACATATTGTACACAGGTATTGATATTCAACTCTGTTCCCCACAAATATGTATAATCAATTATGTTTCAATAAAATAATAATAAATAAATAAAATAAAACTCCTCTTTTCTGCTCATCTTTCTGTGCTCCTGCTCTTCATGAATTCCGATCTTAGGAAAGAATCTGGTATCAGGCATTTATATCTCGGTGTGATTTTTAGTCACTATTATCACCCGAACCCATAACATATGCAATGTTTTTAATTATGAAAATAGAGAATCATGAAATTTTGAGACTAAAACAGACCTGAGCAATCCTCTGGTACAATTGTTTATTTTTAAAGAAATGTGATTTGAAGTTCAGAAAGACGGTGACAACTTGCTCAGAATCACATAGTTCAGGGAGTCTCCAAAGGACTCCCCCTCCCTAAAAATAACAAATTTCCTGAAGCATAATTAATTATTTTTATAATAAGGTTGACAGTAAAATCTTTCCATTAACACTTAGCCTTGAAGAGGCCAGATCCAATGACAAATATCTCATAAATTGCCAAAAGAAGTATGAGCACTTGAAACTTGACCCCTCTGGAAGAATTCTTCCCCTGTTGTTAAAGGAATTTCAAGCCACAATAAGCAAGTGGAAGGAAAAGCTCAAGGAAGAAGCCCCCTCCCGCAGGGCTGTGGAGCCTGCAGGCACCGGAGGCCTCTCGCACTCCCGGGCTGTCTAGCAGCCTCCCTCCCGTGAGGAGAGCAGGGCACTGGCCCACAGCCCCAGCACGCTCTCCCCTCAGCCCTCTCAGAACGCACACCCAGGCCCGGCGCCTGACCAAGGCATGCCACCTCCACCTACTGGGAAGCTGAGGGCCCCATGGCCTGAGCAGGGACCCCAGGCTTTGCTGGCTGCATAGGGCCGAGGAACTGGGCATTGGCACTGGCATGCCCTGGGAGCTCACCCCTCTTCTCTGCAGCTGGGCTTCTCACCTCTATGTTGATACATATGAGACGCATGAGCTGGCTTTGGCCGTGGGTGTGACAGCCTTCCTGTGGGAATGGCCAGACATGTACGTGGCCCCATAATCAATAGGTGTTCAAAAGAAGGTGCAGACAAAGCAAGCTTGATTGGTTTTATTGTGAGCCCATGGAATGGCCGCACACGCACCCTACCATCGGTAGCCCACCTGGACCTCAGCGTCCTGAGCCTCACCCGCGAGTCTCTGTGATACCACCTCACCTCACTTCCCTGTTTGCTGGAAGAGAGCCAAGGTGCCCGCTAGATAAACTTTCCTTGAAGAACTAGACATTTTTCTCCCAGTTAATATTAATGGGGTATAAGTTGTTCTGAGCAGGATGTAGAGACCTCTACATGCTGTGTAGAGGGACAGGTAGAATAGACGCCTCCAGCACGAGCGTGAAACCCTGGCATGGAAGTCCAACTACCAAATATTAAAAGATGCGCTTTACTAAATTTTCATTAACTGCCTTCATTCTCTTGTATCCTTGGATAGAAGTCAAATTGTAAAGATTTTACAGAGGAAGAAGAACACATGATTTTGAAACCAGGTCAGGAATCCAAGGAGTTGGAAGGCTCACTGCCCCCGTAGAGAGCGTGTCAGCGGCCCTTGCAGACTTCCTCTGGGAAGTTCTTTTTACGCCACCTACTCCCCCCATCAGCAGGGCCCCAGCACAAGCTGAGACAATGTCCTACTTACCTGCCATTCATCTGCGCTTCCTCCAATGACAGGAGCATGGCCAGCGGGCACAAAGCAGGGCCTCAGTGGCTCCCGCTATGTCGGCTGCCCGCTGACTTCCGCACAGTCTGCTCCCACTGCTCCAGCCCTTGCATCAACCTTCCAGATCTCAGCACTTCATTAAGCTAGGTTGTCTTTTCGGCACTACCTGAGGGCTCTGAGGCCAAAATCACCGACAAGTCCTGTCTCCAGAGGCTGGCATCAGCTTGGATTTCCCCAGACTTTGCCCAACACAGTCAAGGAATGAAACAAGCTCCTCAGAGCTTTACAATTCAAAGGCAAAGTTATCTTAGACCCTGGAATGAGGAGCTTGCGCAGTGGGAATTCTGACAACCATGGTATAGCTGGTTCTCAGATCACCCCAGTAGCTCCAAAATCTATCTGAAAGTCTTGTCTGACCTAGAAGTTTCTTCAGACATTGTCAATTGTAACCTATTTGATGTGCAAGCAGACTGTAACCTAATTTATAACAGGCAGCCCCAGTCTCAGCCCATCACAGGCAGCGAGTGCCCTGTGCCTCACTTCCGCTTTCCCTGCCTCACTTTCCCTTTTCTGTCTATAAATCTTAGCCACCACCCAGCAGCCCTGGAGTCACTCGGAACCCGCTCTGGCTCTGGTGGCCGCCCGATTAGCTAGCTGTTCTTTGATCAATTAAACTCTGTTAAATTTAATGTGCCTAAAGTTTTTCTTTTAACAAAAGTAATCAGATTTAAAACAATTACGTGAACTTGTAAAGATTTAGACAAACAAGACCAAGTGATTGGTGACTTATGTAAGCATAAGAGTTCATGAATTCCACTCCAAATCCTTTCCAGGCAAAATGCATGTGTGTGTACTGTATTTATCATATTTACAAATTAAAAGGAGCCTCTTGTGCCTAGGTACAGGTGCAAGGTGAGGTGACCACACTAAGTGAAGTGCGTAAGAGAAGCAGCAGCACCGGGACCTGTCACATGCCGTACCGCTGCACCTCCTCCTCCATCACGTGGGGCCAAGCAGGCCACGGCCCAGCAATCGCACACAGAAAAGCAGGTGTCCTCTGCGAGAAATACCATGTTCCCCGTAGAAAGGCACTTTAAGAAATGTAATAAGGGGTCGGCCTGGTGGCGCACTCGGTAGAGTGCAGTGCTTGGGAGCGCAGCGAGGCTCCCACTGAGGGTTCAGATCCCGTATAGAGACCGGTCCGCTCACTGGTTGAGCGCGGTGCAGGTGAGACACCGAGGCTTGTGATCCCGTTGCCAGTCATGAAAAAAGACAAAAAGGAAAAAAAAAAAGAAATGTAGTAAGTATCACGTGGACCAGTCCTACAGATCAAGATGTCACAGTGACTAGAGGTTGAGTCCCACAGGAGACCCGACAAACCCTTTGGGAGCTTCGTGGTGGAGGGACCTGGGCAGGCACCTTCATGCAGGAGGCACGTGGGCGCCTCTGCCAATGCTCTTCTCTCCACAGCACACAGAATACAGTAGCGTGTGAAACCTGCCAAACGTAGCTTCTCTCCCTCTCCTCCTGGAAAAACAGTTGCCCCTGCCCCAGAGGAGGTCCAGTTTCCCAGCCCTGAGGGAGTACGCATGCTGCTGCCTGTCCTCATGGACCTGCTCACTGGGCCCCAGACCAGAACCAGCCCTGTCCCCTCCCGCCTGGCAGCCTGGCCCAGTGTGCCCTCTGACTTCCACGTCTGCCCCTCCAGAGAGAACCTCTGGCCAGCTTCTGTTGCTCAGGACACAGAGGCCACCCGGATTGCACCTCCAGCTGCCCTGTTCATGCTGAGCTCCGCTCGTAGTGAGTCCTTCTGTCTCCCCATCGGGGCTGTCACAATCCCCCTGGGGTCTGTCTCACTCCACCTGCACATACACTCTGCTTCAGCGCCTCCTGCCTTCTCCTTCTCTTTCTAACCCACAGTTTCAGTTGGGGGAAAATGAACTTAGCTCCTTAAAATGCTGCTGTGCACACCACTCAGCTTGCCTCCATCACCAGTGTCCTCATTATTGTCAGAGTCACCAGTTACTCTTCTTCAGAAGTTGTTTGCACATAGCACCAATACCTGTGGGAGATGCCACCATGGTGCTCAGGGAGGGCCCTGACACTTGGGGTGGGTCCTCACTTCCTACGACCTCTCCTCCAGCTGGGAACCACACCTCAATCTGCAGCCACTTTGGGGAGGAGCACTTTTAGCAAAATTTTGGTAATCAACTTAACTTTTATTCAAAATTTGATTCTGCATCTATACCAAGAATTGCTGGGCAACTCTAAATTCAAAATCTCCATTTACCAGGAAAAGTGTTGAAGTATTTGTTCTTCAGTGGGTTGACGGACGTATCCCACACTATACTTTCTAGAGAGGCCAGCGTCTGTTCACTTTGAGTTATAGTCCCAAGCAATGGGATCCAGGGCTGCTCCTGACCCAGCAGGAGCCACCCCACACATGAGGCCATCATCATTTCTAGAGGGCCTGCACTGAAGAGCTTTGCATAAGGCAGCAGGTAGACATAGGAGGCTTGGTAAATTTAAACTGATCGAAATTAAAGTCATCATAATAAAATAGCATTGCAGTCATAACAGCCACACGTCAAGTGCTCATGGCCACATATGGTTAGTGGCTACCATATTGAACAGTGCACGTTATAGAACATTATCATCATCACAGAAATTCTATTAGACAGCGCTAATATAGAGCGTATGTTCTTTGGGACAAGAAAATGTGAGAAAGCCATTTCAGATCCCCAAAACTCCCTCCGTGAGAGGTGACATCTCACAGCAGCACCCTGTCTCCCTCCAACATGACCAGTGCCAGTCAAATGAAACATCCTGTCATTTGTGTGGTATAATGGGAAATATATATTCGATCTTGGTCCTAAAATCCTTGAAATTTCTGGTGGGGGTGAGAAGAGAGTCTTTTGTTATTTGTATCAAGCCCCTTTAACCACACCTGGGTTAATGCTGAGATGACTCTTGATGGCCCCTGCAGCTTCAGGGTGGGGGCTGGTTGCCAGAAGAATCCACCATGTGATTAGAGGGTTGGACCTTTCAGCCCCATCCCCCAACCTCCAGGGAGGGATGAGAGAGGGGCTGGAGGCTGAGTTCATCACCAACAGCCAATGATTTAATCAATCAGACCTTCATAATGTAGCCTCCATAAAAGCCCTAAAGGATAGGTTTGGGCAGCTTCCAGCTCCCAGGTAGTTGAACACATGGAGGTACTGGGAAGGTGGAGGGGTGGGCAGAATGTGGGAGCTCCATGNTAGTTGAACACATGGAGGTACTGGGAAGGTGGAGGGGTGGGCAGAATGTGGGAGCTCCATGCACCCCTCCCCCAAACCACACCCTGTGCTGCTCCTGAATTAAATCCTTCATAATAAACTGGTAATAGTAAAGTGTTTCTCTGAGTTCTGTGAGCAATTATTGCAAATTATTGAACCCGAGGAGAGGTTCATGAGAACCCCTAATTTGTAGCCAAATTGGACCAAAGTGTGGGTAACCTGGAGATCCACTACTTGCGACTGGCATCTGAAATGAGGGGCAGTCTCATGGAACTGAGCCCTTAATTTGTGGGCTAACTCGGGAGAGTTAGTGTTAGAATGGATTTGAATCCTTGCACACC
>NW_007730029.1:317283-327390 GCF_000696425.1 Galeopterus variegatus
CTTAATTTGTGGGCTAACTCGGGAGAGTTAGTGTTAGAATGGATTTGAATCCTTGCACACCTAGCTGGTGTCGGAGAATCAGAGAAACCATCAGCGTGAGGAAAAACTTAATTTGAAATAGAGAAAATAGTCTGCAACTTTCTTTTTTTTTTTTTTTTTCCTTTTTGTCTTTTTTCGTGTCCGGCAACGGATCGCAACCAGCTGGTGTCGGAGAATCAGAGAAACCATCAGCGTGAGGAAAAACTTAATTTGAAATGGAGAAAATAGTCTGCAACGGATCGCAACCCTCAGTATCGCGCCCGTACCGGACCGGGACCGGCAACGGGATCGCAACCCTCGGTGTTGCCCCCACACCTCGCTCAGCCAGTGAGCAGGAACCGGTCTGTATGTGGGATCCGAACCCTCAGCGGGAGCGTCACCGCACTCCCAAGCAGTGCACTGTAGCAGTGCGCCACCGGGCCGGCCCTGCAACTTTCTTTTTTAACAAAAAGACTGTGGGGTGGAGTTTGGGTTCCACTGACTCCCAAGCAGCGCACTGTAGCAGTGCGCCACCAGGCCGGCCCTGCAACTTTCTTTTTTAACAAAAAGACTGTGGGGTGGAGTTTGGGTTCCACTGTGCCCATAAGAAGGCTGCCTTTGGTGGTGGGGGAGGTGTTTCTATTTATACCCCGTCTGCAGAGCACTTTGCAGTCCTTCAGCGTGAAAGGTTCTATATAAGAGCAAGGTGTTACTGCAAGGTGTTAACAGTTCCAAATGAACCTTTTCATTTAACTATGTCAACCTCTGGATTAGCCAGTCTTAACTCAATAGACGGTGGAGTGGGTAGAACTAATGAACTTTTGTTTAGAATATTTATATGTCTGACCTGAGAATTATGAAAGATTTTTTCAATTTGAGCCAGGAGAAATTTTAAACATTTTTGCCAAAAACACGTACATCACAGAACCCTATTCCTCATTTTCTTTAAATAGAGGCAGAACTAAACCCAGATATAATAATGGCATAGGACTAAACATTTCTCTAACATCTTTCTTCCATAACCCTTCAGAATGTGTACAAGGATTAGCCTGCTTATCCCCACAAGCTCCCCGGGCCTGCCTGTCATAACAGGCCAGTGTCGGTAACAGGACAGCAGAGCTGTGAGGTGCCGAGCTTGTGCTCTTCCACTCCTGTGGAGGAGGAGAGGACTCTCGACCTGTGCTCCCATCAGCTCCACGGTGCATCCAAGCTCCTGGGTCTGACTCATGCACTTACTTCTGGTGGCCCATTTCCTTAGTGGAGCCTGAGGCTCACTCACCCAGCCTTGCAGACACATGGCTTCACAGAGACAGCCGATCTGCCTTCCCTCCTAACAGTGACAACCCCAGCGTGTGAGATAATCAAACACTTTGGTGTCAGGGTTCTCCAGAGAAACAGAACAGGTAGGGAGTGCGTTTGTGCATGTGTGTACGTGTAAAGAGAGAGACTTACTATAAGGGAAAGGTTCGCATGATCGTGGAGGCTGGCAAGTCCAAAACCCACAGAGCCGATGTCCCGGTTTGAGTCCAAAGGCCACAAACTGCTGTAGAACCAGGAAGAGCTGATGTCCAAATCTGAAGGCCTCCTGTCAGGAGAATTCTCTCCTACTTTGGGGAGGTTAGCCTTTTTGTTCTGTTTAGGCCATAAACTGATTGGATGAGGCCCACCCACACTATGGAGTATAATCTGTTTTACACAGTCTACTGATTGAAATGTTAATCTCACCCCAAAACACCCTCACAGAAACACCCAAAATAACCTTTGACCAAATATCTGGACAGCCCATGGCCGGGTCAACTTGACACATAAAATTAATCAGCACACTGCAGTGCATGTAAAACAGAGGGCTGCTCAGAGAGGAGCATGGCACGGTCCACACCCACCCCTCTCTCCTTTGGTGGAATCCAGTTTTTTCAACCCTTCTTCAAACCATTACAGGGACCAAAAGCCCTGGCAGAGCCCAGGCCAGTGAGGCCCAACAGCGGATCTGAGGCCCATAAAGCTCCAAATCTCCACTCAGATCAGCTGGGATTACTGCATGCAAGTGCTGAGGCCGCTGACAACACTGTCGGAGGGCCAGTCCCCAGCCTGACCACAGGCAAGGCCACTGCCATCCTCATGGCCCATGTGCCCAGCATCTAGTCTCCCTCCAGCCCCAGCCCCACCCAGAATGTGGTCTCACCTGGGACTCACTCCCAGTCGGCTCCTGGGAAAACGCATACGCTTGCCTGTCCCACTGAGAGGGACACTTGGCCCTCTGTCCTGTCTCCACTCAGAATCTGCAAAGGGCAAAGCCTTGAGAAAATTGACCTCCTTGGTTTTACAGAAGTCATGGAGGCCCAGAGGGTAAGCACCATGACTGAGGTCACTCAGAGAACTCCTGAGGCCTGGCCAAGTCCAAAGCAGCAGCCTACTGGCTCTGGGTATTGTCTCCAGCCCTCCTCAGTCCTGCCACATTCAGGGAATAAATTGGGGATTCTATTTCTTTTGCACCCTACCACGGGGTCCTGACTCCTGAAGGCAGCAGCAGGCACCCCCGGGCATCTCCCCATGCAGCATAGGGCAGGTTTCCTCCTGGACCCACCCCTTAATGGCAGTAGCACCACCAGGCTTCAGGGACATCAACGATGCTCCCCACACACTCCTAAACACTCCTTGCTGAGGTGCAGCAAGCACATGACAGCAAGATTCTAAATGCTCACTCTCAAACCCGTGTCGTCCCACATGTGCCCATGAGGAAACAAACACTATACACGGTGTGAGCCGCCTGCCCAAGGCCACAGAGAGGGTGGGTGGAGGAGTGGGACACAGACAAGGCCAGCCCATGCCCAGAGCTCTGCCACCTGGCAGTCCCCCCTGCCTGCCCTGCACGGCACTCGGTCCTCAGCTGCAGGGCGTTCCACCTGCAGGGAGGAGGACAGGAGCCACCCCCCACCCCGACCGCAGTGCAGGGCCCGCAGCAGCCAGTCCCCACAAACTCCTCGGCATGGCCAAGAGTCCGCCGTGGCTTTGCCCAGCCAAAAGAGTGAGTCAAAGCTGGTTGGAGATGGTGCCTGGACTTCCAGGCTCTGGGATCTGGACGCCTGGCCCCGCCCCAGCCCACTGCAGACTTGCACCTCTGCACTCCCTGCTCCCAGCTGGCCCAGCCACTCTGATGGATGCAGGCATCGGTGCCAGACCATGCAGTAGGTGAAAGTTCTGGAAACTTCACAGAAAAGTCAGTTCTTGTAAATTTTCCAGTGTGTTTTTGTTAGCCCCAGAAGGAAGATCTGTGCACTCTAAATTGCTCCAGCTCCTTCTAGTCTAAAGGGCAGCAGGACTTTTCTAGGGTGCTAAAGAGTGGCCACCATATAAAGCCTGGGTCCGGGCTAAATTCTTATTAAAATCTAACCTGAAATGTTCATGATAACAAAGAGGCTAAATTGGTATTAACAAATATATGCAAGACAAAATCATAGACAAAGCAAAAAAATCATTCCTATTGAATTTTGGCATGTACAGCATGATATTTTCCAAAATGTTGGGGAATGCAGTGTTCACTTCATGGACATCCTCAGGAGGTAGAGATCAGGACGGCAGAGGCAGTCTGAGAGTGTGCCAGAAGGAGGAGGTTCACAAGGACGTGTTTTTGTCCAAAACGGGCTGCCTCGTCTGACAGGACAGTAACCAACTATGGTCCAGCCACCACCCGTCCTTTCAAGAAAGAACATGGACCTGAAACACGTGACTATTTTTAATCACATGGCACTTTGCATACCTATTTTCTTCTGGAGAAACATGAAATGGATACAGCTGACCTGAACAGAAAGGTTGGCTACTCGGCACAGAACCACCTTCAACACAGACAGCAGAACTTTTCATATGGCAGGAATTCTGCAGCAGCCCAGGCCTGTGAACGAGCACAGCCTCACCCCATGGCAAGCATGGCCCTGCCCACAGTCACTGCAGCCTCTTCTCTCCGTCCTGTGACCTGCCGAGAACTGGCTCTACAACAGAAAAGGGCCCTGATGTGTAGGATTTGCTCACTTTGTGGTGTGAATACTCCGCCCTGGATGATTTCAAGCCACCAATGCTTAACCACCAAGTGGCAGAGCTCCTGAACATTTAACAACCCTCCTTCTCTGGCCAGACCAGCCAGATCAGCACAACACTCTGTCTCATGTGTATCCAGAAGCTGGCCACTTCTCACACCACCCCTGGCCCCCAGGGCTATCTCACCTGTGATCTCTCACCTGGACCATTGCAACAGCCTCCACATCAGTCTCCATTCAGCCTTTGCCCCTCTTGTCCATTCCCGGTACAGCTCTAACCTTTTACAGGAGACATCAGAGTCCGGCACTCCTTTGCTGAAACCCATCTCCCCCGGCGACAGCCATGGTGCTCACACCGAGAGCGAGCTGGGCCTGACCATCTGCCTGGCCATCCCTCCAGCCACACGGCCTCCTCCCTGCCCACAACACACCAGCATGCTCCTGCCTCAGCACCAGGAAGTGCTGCAGCTGCGCCTGGATGCTGTCCCTGCCATCTCTGTGGTTAATGCCACCTTCTTGGTGGGACTCCCTGATCGTCCCCCTTTCTTCCTTTACTCCCTCCTCGACGCTTCTCATCTGACCCACATGGTGCACAGCCACTCCCTTCATCTGCCCTGTGTCCCCTCCCATGAGAAGGCTCGCCCACGCAGCCCGCACCTCCCTCTGCTCTGTCCACTGATGCATGCTCAGCCTAACGCAGCGCCCGGCACGTGGTCAGTGGCCACACTGACTGAACAGGTGAGCTTTGGGTTTGGCTTGAGGGTCTAGCTGTGTCCCCTCCCATGAGAAGGCTCGCCCACGCAGCCCGCACCTCCCTCTGCTCTGTCCACTGATGCATGCTCAGCCTAACGCAGCGCCCAGCACGTGGTCAGTGGCCACACTGACTGAACAGGTGAGCTTTGGGTTTGGCTTGAGGGTCTAGAAACAGTACTTCTGTCTCACCTGACGTCCCTCTGCCGAACCTTCCCCCTTTCTATGGACCCTCCAGCCGCTGCACTCCCGTGCCCAGCTCATGTCTGCTCTTGCGCCTGTGGGATCCTCTCTACTCTGGCCCACTTACAACCATCTGAGCCCCAGCCCAAACACCAGCTGTAGATAAAAGCTTCCAATCCTGTCATCCAGCTAATTCTTTCAAGTAGAGACCGAAAAATTGCAATCTGTCCAAATGTGCCCACAGCAGAAAGAATTCTCTTCCACCGAGGGGCCTGCTACTCCCAAATGGGTGGGAGAAGAAAATGACCACCTTCCCCCTCAGCGAAAAGGCTTTTTCACAAAGGAAATCGCCACACAGGGCAAACGGCCAGACGGGTATCGCGGGCGTCGCGGGTGTCGTGGGCATCGCGGGTGTTGTGGACAGGGCACGCAGCACACGCGAGCGGGTGGCCCACGGCGCGCGGGGGACTCTGCCCGACCCAGCGCCCTTGGCAACGGGCACCGGAACCCGAGCCCCCTCCGACGGGTCCGCTGGCCTTTTCTCTACACCCGTCGAGGAGGCCTGGAAGTGCTCGCGGCCCTCGCGCTCGCCCGCACCGCTCTGCTCTGGCCGCAGCGCCACGCCCGGCCGGGCGGCGTCTCGGCTCCGGGGCAGCCCCGCGGCTGCGGAACAGGTTGAAGGCAGCGACACCTCGTGGCTCTGGGTGGTATGTGACCGAATAAATAACGTTCTTAATATAGAGGGAGCGGGGAAGGATTGCGAAAGCACGCCCCGAACAGCCTCAGCAAACCCAGTTTGCCAGAGCAGTGAGAAAAGGGCCTCATCGGCCCTAGCGCGCCTTACTTTTGTCTTTCGCACCGAGGACCCGGCTTAGTTTGGCATTTCCCTCCAACTCCTTACCTGCCAGAATAGCGTGGCCGGGGGCGGCGAACCGGGCGCCGAAGCAGGTGGCTGTCACGGCAGGAGCAGGCCCGGGCACGCCGGAGACAGCCGCACAGGAAGGGACCTGCCGCTCCCATCGCACGCAGAGGGGGTGTCCAGCCGGCAGTCATCAGCTTAGGGCGCTTCATTTTTCTCAGATGACAAGCACGACGTTTTGTAATTTAGGGGACTCCTCCCTGTACTGGCCAGCGTTTCCAAGTGCGATTGCCAGGAATCCGGCAGAGATAAGAGTGGGGGTGCACCTTCAGCCTCGACAGAGTCACAGAATGGAAGAAAAATGCAGAACTAGAAGTGGAACCTGAGCACAGGCTTCACGCAGTCTGCATCTGCAGAGAGATTATGACTTGGGTGTGCCGGGCGGTTTAGGTACATTTGCCCAGTTACCACATGGAGAATTCCTGATATTTCTCCATATGGATACATCACATAGTTTATAATTCAAGCATACAAAAGTCAAAAAATGTAGAAAACTGACTTTTTTGAACTACCAACTCACAAATGTGACTTATGCATACTTGGCATGTAAAAATCAGAGTGAAAATCATGCAGTGGACTGAAAAACCCCTACATCCTCACAAAACGAAGTCATGTCACAGGGCAGGCTCGTGTGTGCGTCTGTGAACTGCCCGTTCGTGCTTGACCACAGATGGTGCTCTGAGGCCGAGCTTCCTCCACGTGGGCTCTGAGAGCTGTTGATCCCACAGAAGGAGAGAGCGTGGCCATAGCGCCACTGCCACATCCCGCACTCATCCTACAACCAGCTACCGAGAATCGTTTTTAAATCATTCTAAAACTGACTACTGATCTGTGAGTATTAGTTACAAGCCTACCAGCAATGAGCACATTAAACTATTTCATAACAAAATAGTAAGAATCTGTCTTTATTTAAGGGAGAAAAAAGACAAAAATAATTCAGGAAAACCTGTCTAATTGAAGACAGAACTGATAAGGAATTTCCATTTAGATCTCTCCACTGAGGTTCTCAGTGAGTGAGAAAATAAAGTCTGATGTCCCACAGATCTCAGATCAGCTGTCCCCAGTCCCATCTAGCCACCCTGGTACTGAGAACACCCGAGTGGCCGTGGTTGACTGTGTTGCCTCCCAGGGAGCCGTGGGGCATGCCACACACACACACACAGAGAGAGAGAGAGAGAGAGCGCCAACTCTGGAAGCCACACACCCAGGACAAAAAAGCATGGCAGCTAAGCCCAGAGGAGAGAGCAGCTTTATTAAGAGGTACACTGAGTGTCCCTAATGGAACCATGATCACTTTCACCAAAGTAATTAAGAACTTCTTTTCTTTAACAAAAGGGATGTGCTCCAGCATTGTGCTCAGCTCAGATCCAGGGTCAGCACGGGCAAAACTAGTACAGGATGCAAAGGAGTGTTGTAAGGGGAGTCACACCGGGCACTCCACTGCCTGTGCTCTGCAGGTGGGCCCCGGATCCCTGGTCAGTGCACCCTCCCCCCTCCGGTCCTGTGGAGACCTGGACACCCCTCTGCTCAGAAGAGTTTTATTCGTACAGGAGTGTAGAGCATCCCACTGCACTGAGCCTTTGGCTTCAGAAAGACCTCCCAGGGCTGAGAAATATCTGTATGTGCATTTCCCCTTGATGTAAAAACAGCAGTGACCATCTCAGGGCGTAGGAGTCCCAGAGGTCATCTCACAGGAAGCAGACAACTGAGAGAAGGAAAACCCCACAGCTCAGACCCCAGGAGGGTGTTATCTGTCAGAGCCCCCCAGGGACATAAGGGATTCAGTGCTCTCCTTATGCAAGACACTGAGCTATCCCCACGTACACACACAATCTCTCACACTCACACACACACTCTGTCCTGGACCATCAATTCAAGAATGACTCAGAAGAAAGATTTGCCACTGAGTGAATCACCAGCTTCAATCCCTGCAGTACCCTGATTTTCCTGGGAGGTCTTCCTTATAAATCCTGGCCCAGGCCTGGTCCTGCTTAGCTAATGAGATCATATCCCAGGGCAGGGCGTGGGTCCGTCTCACCACGCTCCAGCTCCAGACCCAAGAAGCTCCTCCCTGCTCCCCGCCCACATCCTCTGACTCCAGGGCCCACTCTTGTTCCCTGGTTGAGAATGTCCCTGCCCCTCCCTCCACCAGTGAAGACGACTACCTGCTCCACAACCCTCGCCTGCGCTGCACTGCCCGGTGCCTCACGCCAGGCTTGTACTGCACCCACTGGTTGCTGCATCTGTTGTCCGAGAGTTGCCGTGTTCTTGAAGGCAGGGATGAACACTGTTCTGCGTAGTCCTCCCTCTGGAGGAGCACATTTCAAGCAGAGTTGACCCAGGGAGCTGCCCCAATCCCGTCGACTCTTCATTTTCTTCCAGTGGAAAAAGCCAGGGGCATCAAGCTGTTTGAGTCCACTCTAGCGCACATCAAAACCTTTTCTGAGCAGGAAAATGGAAAGAAAAGCTTCAATCTTCCTAGCATTCGACATATAAAAAATGCCCTAACCAAAGCATAGACCTCTCTCAAAGACAAATTCTTTTTAATTCAACAAAATGTCAGCTCTGCACAAGCCACTGGACTAGGTGTCATGCTGGCTGAATCTGTACACTCCGATGCTGTCCACCCAAATGCCAGCAGACAGGGACCTCCCTGCGTGCACCCAGAGCTCCAGCTACGGGGGACGAAGTAAGGGCTGCAGGCATCTCCCACTTGCTCCTTCCTCCACAGGATGGCTGTCAAGCACTCCCTGTGTCCCAGGCCCTGTTCTAGGCACCCAGGATGCAGCATCAGCCCTGACACATGTTCATATTCTAGTTGGGAGACAGGTGATAAAAAGTACTCTGATAAAAGTGGGATTTAATGTCACATAGGTACACACTGTGACAAAAGGAATGCAGGGAAGGCCTAGGGTCATGCCTAACTGAGGTCAGGGGTAAGGGACGTGCTCCCTGTACAGCTAACATTTGGCCAGTAACCTGAGGGACAATGAAGGAGTGAGCCCTGGGGCAAAAGCAGTTCCAAGCAGAGGGACAGCCACACAGCATCCCCAGGCAGAATGATTGCAGCAAGTTGAGAAACACGAAAGGTTGCTGCCTGCAGCAGAGGAGCTGGGAGGGCCCGCAGGCTCAGCCAGACACCCCTTCCATCCTCGGAACATCTCGTGCCCCCCTGCTATGTGACACCAAGGGCCCCATCATTTCCAGCTTCCAATCCTTATCAGCTAAATTGAGGTGAAACAATTTCTGCTAAGTTGCTGGGCTGGAATATTGCGAAACCTTAACAAGCACACAGACATCTGCGAAGCATTCGTCCTTCTTGACCATCCGGTCTGGAGTCGTGCTGGTAGGGCTGCCACCGTTAGTCAGCAGAAGTCGAGTGGCCTTCCTGCTCTACCTGCCCAGCCCTGCGAGGGCTCAGAGGAAACCTGCTGCGCCTCAGCCCTTCTTGGAGGTTTACACGGTACTTTGGGACCCTTATGGACTTGACGTGTTATGTAAATTTAAGTGCATTATCATTAATCTCAGCATAGACTTGTCCTTCTTTTCAGGCGCCAGGTTAGTTTAATGATGCAGCTGCTGTGAGACAGGGAGAGAAACTACGAATGCAAGCAAAACCACAGCCCTGGGGAGAAGAAAGACCCCCCAGGCAGGCCCCTGAGGGGACTGGTTCGTAGAGCCACAGGAAGTTGCATTTTCCTGGCATCCCCCAAGCCGAGATCAGCCTCCACTCCGTGGGAAAAAAAGGCTTCTTAAATTGGAATTTTCCCACATCTGAAATGCAACTTGGGTAATCAGACAGTCACTAAGATTACTCTCTTAACTACTATCTCACTTTCTAGATTTTGTTTAAAACTCCACTTTGCTGGAACGAATATATATGGAATGAATATTTATATATAAATATATTTTTTTAACTCAAATTCTAACATAATCTCAACCATTTTGTAACCTGGTATAACTTTATCTCCACCTACTCCCACCTCACCTCAACTACTCTGCACACACACACAAACACACACACACGCACACTCACACACATACACATACACACACACATCCTTCACACACATGCATGTATATGCGCACACCTACAGACGTGTGTACATATGCACACACACATTCACACACATATGCATGTACGTGAGCACATATTCACACATGCCCACACCTACAGACGTGTGTACATATGCACGTGTGTGCACA
>NW_007730030.1:0-3014 GCF_000696425.1 Galeopterus variegatus
GCAACAACACGGATGGACCTTGAGAGAATTATATTAAGTGAAACGAGTCAGGCACAGAAAGGGAACTACCACACGTTTTCACTTATTGGTGGGAGCTAAAAATTAATAAATAATTTCACACACACACACAAATACCCGGGGGGGCGGGGGGAAGAAGATATAACAACTACAATTACTTGAAGTTGATATGACAAGCAAAAAGAAAGGGCATTGTTGGGTGGGAGGGAGGAAAGGCAGGAGGGAGGGAAGTTTTGGTAAGGGGCAACAATAATCAACCACAATGTATATTGACAAAAAAATAATAAAATAAAATAAAATAAAATAAATAATAAAATAAAATAAAATAAAATAAATAATAAAATAAAATAAAAAATAAAATAAAATAAAATAAAATAAAATAAAATAATAAAATAAAATAAAATAAAATAAATAATAAAATAAAATAAAATAAAATAAAATAATAAAATAAATAAAATAAAATAAAATAATAAAATAAAATAAAATAAAATAAATAATAAAATAATAAATAAAATAAAATAAAATAAAATAAAATAAAATAAAATAAAATAAAATAAAATATTCCATGATTTTTAATGGCTACCTTCTATTCCATCAAATGAATGGAGACCAGTGTGTTGGTTAAGAATGCAGACTTTGCAGATACCGAAAGACAAATACTGTATGATTTCACTTATATGTGGAATCTAAAATAGTTAAACTCATAGAAACAGAGAGTAGGATGGTGGTTTCCAGGGGATGGGAGAAGAGGAAAGGGGAGGAGTAGGATAAAGGGCACAGAGTTTCAGTCATGCAAGGTAAGTTCTGAAGATCTACTGCTCAGCATAGTGCCTATAGCTAACAATGCTGTAGTGTATTCTTAAAATTTGCTAAGAAGATAGATCTTATGTTAATTGTTCTTACCTAAAACAAAAGCAAAAAAAAAAAAAATAATAATCAGGGTGGCAGGAGGAAACATCAGGAAGGGATGAACACTTTGGGAAGTTGTGGTCTTGATGGTGGTGATGGTTTCATGGGTGTATACTTCCCAACTCACCGAGATGTAAACATTAAATATGTACAGATTTTTATATATCAACCATTCCTCAATAAAGTGGTTAAAATAAAAAGAAAGAAAGAAAGAAAAAGAACACAGGCATTGACATCTTCACTGCCAGAGTCTGCTCCCTGCCCTACTCCTTGTTAACCATGGATCTTGGGCAAGTTATAGAAACCACTCATGTCTCCGTTTCCTTATCTGTAAAGGTAGAAAGTAACAGTATATATCTCATAGGGCTATTGCCAAGAGTATATGAATGAGTGGGAGTTAAGCCCTTGGAACAATGCCTAGCATATCTTAAGTAACCAAAAAAGGTCTTTAATAATAATAATAATAAAAAAAAAATAATAATAATTTACTATTCACTCCTCTCTGACTAGATATTTAGGTTGTATCCCACTCTGCTTTTTTAAGTGGTCCTGTGAACATCACCCCTTTCTTAGGGCTAAATTCTTAGAAGTGGAAATATTGGAGTCAAGAACACGTGTTTGCAAAGCTCATGATATATAATGTAGAAATGTTCCCTAAAAAGATAGGGTTAATTTCTGTTCCCAGCATTGGGTGAAGTATTTTAAGTATTCTTTTTACCAAGTTAGATGACATTATTATTATTGTTATTATTTTGCATTTCTTTTTCTCGTTCTTTATGTCTTTTTCCTCTCCTCATCCCTAGTATTCATACTTTTTTTAGTATTATTCCCCTATACCTCATGTAAATGACATTTTTTTCATTCTCTGCTGAACCAGTATATAGATGAGGTGAGCATTATTTCAAGAAATATGGGATCTTTGGTTTAAAAAGAGTAATATAGACATGGGTAAAGAGTGAATGTTTCTCCTTGTACATCCCTCTCATTACAATAACTTAGCTTTTCTGGTATCCTGGATTCTTTAAAAAGTCATTAAAAAATAATATAGTGAGTAAATAAATATATTCTTTTTAAAAAAATGTAAACTATTCAAATATATCTATGAATACTTATTTACACATGGAGTCCTTCTATACTTACTGAATGCTGAATGTTTTTTGCATTCAGAAATATGTCGTGGATAAACTTCCACATCGATATATACAGACATACTTTTTCAAAATGACTGCAAAGCATCCTAAATCCTGATTATATGACTCTAATCAAATATATTAGCTATTCCCTATTGATGGACAATTATCTCCAATTTATTGATTGTAATAAGGTACATTCAACATCTTTGTACCTATATTTTTGCTTATTTGTATGCATATAAATATCTCAATGTGCAATTGTTGGGCTGATTCATTTAAAAATACTGGTACGATCAGTAAACAAAGATAGGTAAAGATTTGAGACTATATAGTTGTAATCTCTCTTTCCCCCTCAGCAGTTGTCTGAGGTGTTCCAGCATAAATAATAAATGTGCTTAATTAAAAACAAAAATTAACCAAACAAAAATGCCACTCATGCTCCAATTTCAGTTTCAAATTCTTATTTACAAACATTGATTACTTCTTGCTTTTCCTGCCTTTGAACTTTTAATTTTTGACTATAACCTAAACCACCTTTAGGACAAATTATTTATTCTGAAGGGTTGCTATGTCATAATTGCCTGGTTATTTGGATGAGGGATGTGTCATATCTGAAAACAGACTAGTTATCTTTTGAAATTTATTTCTACATGTATTATCTAAACCACCAAAGATGAGAACACTGCATGGAAAAATATGATAAAAAATATGATGGATTTAGAAGCACAGTGCTCAGGTTTAGTATTTAGTCATTTTTATTATATTGTTGGGTGGAAAGTGTAAAAGACCAGCAGAGGAACTGTTTGTGCTCCTCGGGGTTTTTGCTTGCTCTCTGGCGCGGGATGGAGGTAATTCTAGCCTAGAAGCTCTTGAATGCTTTACAGGCAATAGAAACCAAGTGGGAAAAGCATGTTGTATATTTCAATGCTGACATCCTCATAGAAAAAAAAAAAA
>NW_007730030.1:4584-4971 GCF_000696425.1 Galeopterus variegatus
AGAAAAGCAAATGGAACTTACACAAATGTGTATTTCTTAAAAGCTTTTGCTACCTATTATTTTCTAGCCATGTCGGTGAAATAGACATGAATTGGATACACTTGTATTGGTAGTAACATATCATGTAATTTAAAATGCTAAGTCCATCTTCCAGGTTTTCCTCTTGTGATGCTGAATCATTTTGAAATTCTACTGGATGGGCCGGCCCCGTGGCTCACTCGGGAGAGTGCGGCGCTGGTAGCGCCGAGGCCGTGGGTTCGGATCCTATATAGGGATGGCCGGTGCACTCACTGGCTGAGCGTGGTGCGGGTGACACTGTGCCAAGGGTTGCAATCTCCTTACCGCTCCAAAAAAAAAAAAAAAAAAAAAAAAAAAAAAAAAAAAAAA
>NW_007730030.1:5170-9773 GCF_000696425.1 Galeopterus variegatus
AAAAAAAAAAAAAAAAAAAAAAAAAAAAAAAAAAAAAATTCAGCTGGAGTTTTAACAGATTATTCAAATATTGACAAAAAAAACTCTCAGAGGTGACTTGCTATAATTTGGATTTAATGTTTACAACATATCCAAATATGAAATTTTGAGCTTGTAAAATTGTTCTTTTAGCATTATAAGTTTGGTGGCTTCCTTTCCTCCTCCTTTCCCCTTCTATTTCTCTTCTTTTTCTTCTTTTCCTCTCCTTCAACAAATTCATAGATGTCAAAAGCCTCCTGTCTTAATTTTACTGTTTCCTTATTTAAAAAAAGTTTCTTTTGGGCGTATTTCCATGTATAATTCAGATGAAGCATGACAATTTAAAATTTTTCTTACCTTTTTTTGTTTTGTTTTGTTTTCAGGTAGAAACATAAAACCAGCATGTATAAATAATCTGCCATTATTTATTAACCTTTATATTTATGCCCAAGAGAAGGCATTTTTCCTGGAATGGATTCTTTTTTTTTTTTTTTTTAAGAAAGCCATTATTTATTAACCTTTATATTTATGCCCAAGAGAAGGCATTTTTCCTGGAATGGATTCTTTTTTTTTTTTTTAAGAAAATTAAGTGTTATATATATAACTCTTGCAGTTTTGATTACATGTTTTAAACATTATTTATAGTAATGTTTGAAGTATTTCCTCTTGAGGAATTACCTATTTTTTTTGCATGATAACCTAGGTTTCTGTAGTAACATTTTGTAAATGCTGATGATAATATTTATGTTCTTGGACCTTCAGGCCATGATTAATTCTGTTTGAACCTAAACAAGAACATTTCCTTTCTCAACTAAATGACCATGTCTCACATTTATCCTAGCCACATGATCTGCTATTTCTGCCTTTAAAAGGCACAATTATTTGGTTGTGTTTTTATGTCACCTGTAATTTCATACACGAGTCATGAAGCCCATGATTTTCTCATGCCCATGTGCACTTATTTATTTATCATTTTGGTATAAATGGTTGATCCTTTGGGGTGACGACTTAAAATTGAAACTTAAAGCCTAGGTTTGCAATTAAGTAATTTTTTCTGCTGTAATTCTGAAAATCAAAAGAGTGTGAAGAATCACTTTAGGGAAACAGATGCTGTTCCTCTCCAAAATGTGTAGGGCAGAGCTCCCCTAACCCAGCTGGTCACCAGAGCTTCCTAGGGACTTCTTAAAAACACAGATTCCAGGACCACCCTCCCAGAGAACATGGTTCAGCAGGTTTGCTTCATTAGACCAAACCAAATCAAAACCCAGAAAACTCTCCAAATGTTTCTAATAATCATTCATGTTTGTGAGTCATTGATGTCTAGTAGGTATGTGGAAAGAGAAGCGTTTAATTATGAATCAAGAAAATGGATGAGCATTTTTTAAAGTCACTAGGCTATTTTTTGCAGTTATTTTTTATTTTTTTCAATTTATTTTTTTCAATTGACTAAATTGTATATGTTTATGGTGTACTACATGCTGTTTTGAAATACATATACATTGTGAAATGACTAAATAGAGCTGATTAACATATGCATTATCTCACATACTTTTTTTTGGTGGTGAGAACACTTGAAACCTACTCTCTGAGCGACTTTTAAGAAAACAATGTATCATTTTTAACTATAGTGACCATGTTGTACAGTAGATCTCTTGAACATCTTCCTCCTGTCTAAATGAAATTTTGTATTCTTTGACCAACATTTCCCCCAGCCCCCACCCCAATCCCCCCTCTCCAGCCCCACTCTCCTTTCTACTTCTGAGTCCAACATTTTTAGATTCCACATATAAGTGAGATCATGTGGTGTTTGTCTTTTTGTGTCTGGCTCATTTCACCTAATGTAATCTCCAGATTCATTCATGTCACAAATGATGGGATTGCCTTCTTTTTTAGAGGATGAATAATATTCCATTGTGTGTGTGTGTGTGTGTGTGTCACATTTTCTTTTTCTAATCATCTGTTGATGGGCACTTCAGTTGATTTCGTATCTTGGGTATTGTGGATAATGCTGCAGTGAACATGGGAGTACAGATACCTCTTCAGCACACTGAATTCATTTCCTTTTTTTTTTTTTCCTTTTTGTCTTTTTTCGTGACCGGCAACGGATTGCAACCCTCAGTGTCGCGCCCGTACCGGACCAGGACTGGCAACGGGATCGCAACCCTCGGTGCCGTGCCCGCACCTTGCTCAGCCAGTGAGCGGCCGGTCTGTATGTGGGATCCGAACCCTCGGCGGGAGCGCCGCCGCGCTTCCCAAGCGGCGCACTGTAGCAGTGCACCACCGGGCCGGCCCTGAATTCATTTCCTTTGGCTACATACCCAGTAGTGGAATTGCTTAATCACCATGACAATTTTGATATCATTAAATTAATATCCTCTCAAGTGCATTTTCCTGATACTCAACTTCTTGGGAAATCAGCAAACATTTATATGGTGTTCATCAGGGCACCTCTAGGACATGTGGGTCCTAGGTAAACATTTTTTGCAGGGCTCTCATCTGTATTAACAATTTAAAAATATATTACAAAACTCATGGGCCTGTATGAGGTATGGTGATTCATCAAAGGAGAAGAGAAGAGGTATTCATGCATTTACTTACTGTGCAAGTAGATCGTGTGAAAATTCTTCATTGTGTCCAGGCACCATCGTTTCCTGTTCAGGTCCAGGAGCCATGTCTCCAGACTCTTCATTGTCTGAGGGGCTGATTCAGGCTAATTCCATTTCTCCCATCAGGAGAACAAAGTAGCCACACTGTTTTTACTCCCAATGCCATGCTCTCTAGAATGTGTTTGTGTTGAGACAATATAGATCTCCCTGCCTTTGCAGTCCACAGTACCATTTACAGCATCAATCCCGACACGGCTTCACTTGTTGGGCTTACTGTGAACCCCAGCTTCCAACGACTCTCTCAGTGATTGTGCCTGTGATTCCACAATGGGGACCACAAATGAAAGCCTTATCCTGTGTATGCAGGAACATGTGAATGGTGACTTGTTTTCTGGTATTGTTAAATTTACCACTTGGAACTTTAAAGCATAAACGTGGAGCATCATATCTTTCAACCATGGTATATCTTCTTTTAGCTTCTTAGCAACAGGTTCTTCATCTATAAAAAAGGCATGACCCAGTCGTCATTTGGGGACTTCTTTGTTCCAGAAATTCTGGAGAAACTTTCATCTCAATTCCCCTAGTTCTAGGGTTTGTAGACATTCGACCCCCTCTTCAGTATTTTCGTGAATCTCTGGGAGACTGAAATCCAAACACCATCCGCTGGGAGAAGGATGGGGAGAAACCACAAAAGGGAAAGTTTACCCCCAAACCTTCTTTAAATGGGAAGAGACCGAGATGCCTTAACGGGCAAGTTTGTTTGCTTTTCCCTCCTCTGGGCTCCAGACCAGGCTGTCCAGCAGGACTTTCTGTACTGGTGGTCATGGTCTATATCTGCTCTGTCCAATACATTAGCCAATAGCTAATATTGAATATTTGAAATGTGTCTACTGTGGCTGAGAAACTCAATTTGTAATTTTCTTTAATTTTAATGAATTACAACTTAAATGGACATAGTCACAAGTGGCTCATGGCTACCGATGGGGAAAGTGAGCTCTGGAGGAAGAATAAGCCAGTTTTAGAAAACAGAGAAGCTGTATTTACTTTATCTGAGTGGTAGGTAGAGTTTAAATTAGTGCCTTCGACCATCTGGGTGTGGCCTCCTTTCTGAGATCCAGGGGCCAGGACCACGAGGCTGGGCAGAAATGATGAGCAGAGATGGATGGAGGACAGTGCCCAGTGACAAGAAAGGAAGGACCATAGGAAATGGTCATGAGGGTCTCTTCCTGTGTTATTGATATTTTAAAGAATAAATTTCTTCTTTACAGAGAAGAAAGCTAATCTTAGAGAGCAGGTGAGGGAGAGGAGACCAAGATGCCTTCATTGGCAAGTTTAAATGCTTATTCATCACGTGCCACCCATCTGCCCTCCACATTGACTCAGGGTCTGAGGGCAGAATTAGATCAGTGATAGAAAATAAAGGTACATTTTCCCCTGCACGAGTGAACATAGCATGCTAAATATATATATATTTTTTACCTCAATTGCAATTGTTGCATATTTATTTGTGCAATTATTTAATTAATGTCTGTTGCCTTCATGATTGTAAACTCCCTAAGGGCACGGGTTGTGTTTGCTTTTCTCATTGTTGGGTAATGGGCCAGGCAGAGTGCTCTGTGCAAATGTGTGAGCTCGGACATACTTTTGGAATAAATAAGTCTAGTCCAGTGACAGACACCCTGTATAGTAAAGACCCTCAAAACAGGGTAATAGTTTTTGTTCCATGCCACCTGGTATGAACAATTCCTGGTAGAGATCACAGGAATTGTTTGTCTGTAATCCTGACAAATAGTAATTTTTATCTTTAATAGGTTAAGAGGAATGGTTACTTAAGGATATAATCAGTTCGATTTCTTTCTTTCTTTTTTTTTTTTTTTTTTCCCTTTTTTCGTGTCTGGCAACGGATCGCAACCCTCAGTGTCGCGCCCGTACCAGACCGGGACCGGCAATGGGATCGCAACCCTCAGTGTCGCGCCCGT
>NW_007730030.1:10064-28704 GCF_000696425.1 Galeopterus variegatus
TTTTTTTTTTTTTTTTTTTTTTTTTTTTTTTTTTTTCCCTTTTTTCGTGTCTGGCAACGGATCGCAACCCTCAGTGTCGCGCCCGTACCAGACCGGGACCGGCAATGGGATCGCAACCCTCGGTGTTGCTCCCGCACCTCGCTCAGCCAGTGAGCGGGACCCGGTCTGTACGTGGGATCCGAACCCTCGGCGGGAGCGCCACCGCACTCTCAAGCGGCGCACTGTAGCAGTGCGCCACGGGGCCAGCCCCATAATCAGTTAGATTTCTGCTTAGCAGATTAAATTAATCATATTTAATTTACCTAGAAAGATTTGAATGATTTTAATATTATCTGTGTAGTCCAGTTTTGTCAAATTTTTGAAAGAATTTTTTTGCCATAGATATGTCAGTATGTGTTGTTATTTTCTTTGTTTTTCATTAAATTAACTCATTTAAAAAATCAAGCTTAACTCCTATTTTAGCATCCTCTTTAACAAGAATGTCTAAAAAATCAAAGATTTGCTATGCTGAATTTTTCCTAATACACAGTAAAACAGACAACTAACTGGTAGAGTGCAGAGTCATCCTGTATGCCACTTTAGTTCTGAGTATCACACTTAGAGGAATCTCAAATGCTTAACCACAGAAGTGGTGTTCTGGGCTGGCCAGTTAGCTCAGTTGGTTAGAGCACAGCCTTGTAACCCTAAGGTCTAAGGGTTCGGGTCCCTGTACTGGCCAGATGAGTTGCACCCACCCCTCCAAAAGAAGTGATGTTTTATGGATTGTACCTATTTGTTAAATGTGGGAGGCCAGTGTTTCTGAACTTAAAATGGTGTTGTTCTCTTCACAGAGGGAAAAGAAGTATCTGGCTAGGCTGACCAACTGGTTCTGGTTTGCCCAGGACTTTCCTGATATCAGCACTGACAGTCCCACCTCCTGGGAAACCCCTCAGTCCTGGGCAAACCAGTATGGGTAGTCACCCTGTATCTGGCATGATCATAATTTTAAGAGATGGCTGGGTTAGTCCAAAGACCTTAGAATGAGGTAGCAATGGTTAGGAGGGAAAATAAGAAAACTGGGCTTCAGAATGGGCTGTACTGGTAATTTGCTACCTAATCATCTTAATTTGGGATTCCTCAGTAGCAGACTCTGAGACATAGATTTGAGTGCAAGTAGATTATTTGGATGGTGATCCCAGAAACACCCACAGAGAGTGAGGAAGTGAGACTAACATGAGCCAATAAAGGGTGTTAGGCAAGTTCCCACTGTGGGTCACTGCAGTTTAATCCCATGTGGGAACTCTGGGAGCCTCTCCTACCACAAGAGGGAGAGAGCTGGGGCATTTATACACTAGTCCTGTTAGTCATTGGTTGAGAACTGCTCCTGGGGTTGTTAATTCTCTAAGACTCTGGTCTGCCCTAAGTGCATGAGCAGAGTAAGTTTATACTACCAGAAAAAGCCCTTAGGCAAAGAGAGGGGACTGGCAGTGGAAAGCCACTCCAGAGAGCAGGCAGCGGAGAGGCCCTGGGGGCTATGGGCTGGGCACCAACCACGCCTGCTGCAATAACTGTGCACAAGCACTTTCCCTTCTCGAGTTTTACTTTCTGCATGAATCATATGAGAAGCTCGATGAATGCTTCCTAAAGTGTGAGATATGAACCTACCAGTGTGGGATATGATTTTGGTGCTACATGGACACTAGCTTTAAATAATAGTGAATCACAGTGAGAAAGTGATTCTCATTTCTCATTCAGTCCTTCTGGATATATTGATGAGAAAGTCGCCAGTGGGGGTGACTTTGACCCAAACTCCTCTCTTCTTTTTTAATCTTCCCTTTTTAACAAAAGAGAGCAGTCCTCAATGCAAATGACAGTATAAATAAAAGTTAAGCTGATTAAAGACAAACATTAAGTAAATAACTGGGCAGATGGGACGTTAATATGGAAAATAACTGTGAAGGTAAAATGAACTCTAGCTCTTCTCCTAGTTCAATGTTTGTTTCTTCGAGAACTTTGTTGTTTTGGTGAAACTCCATGTTGCTGATTTTTTGGATCATATGTTAAACCTTTTCAATGTGCTAAGTTTTCTTTCACTTATGTGGTGTGTTATTTGATGTACCACACAGAGACAGACTATGATTAATGGTTATATAAGGATCCCCAGTCCTGGGTATTTTTCTGAAATATGCAGTGGCAGGCTTCCTCGGCGTCTCTCAATTCTGCCTAAAGAAGGATTTTAATTTGATCATTATTATTGTCTGCAGCAGGCCACAAGATGACATCAGCAGATTTGTGCTTAAGCCCAAAGAAGAGAACTATTTATGAGGAATAATAATCTTTTATTAATTTCTTATATTGGTTTGGGGTCAGGCTTGCATCTAAGGATTTCTAAACAAAGGAGGACATTTCAATAAGAAAAGTGATTGTGGTTTCAAGCTTTGATGTGCTTTGAGAAGAAAAAGATATTTTAAAGGCTAAACAAAATTGCATTTGATTTAATAGTTGAAAAGAAGAAACACTAAAAATATAATGGCTTTAATAAAGAATGCTGTAATTTAAAGCATATAGTCTATTTTATCCTTAGCAAAGCCGAGATGCAACATTTTGTGGAAATAGGTCAAATTCTGAGTGTTTTGTATAAATACTATATCCCACCAGAGGGCGCTATTTAGTTGTGTATTTAACATTCTTTTCCTTTTTATAAAAATAATAAAAAAAATGTCTATAGGGCTATGAATTCTGATACAATTCTTGTTGAGCATGTTATGAAATTTCCTCGCAGACATTGTTTTATTTTCAGCTTATATGTGTGAAATTCCACTTTAAGAAGTATAACATGACCCTGAATCTTTCGATATGTCTAAGTCCCAGTGGTATTATGGTACGACAGAAGCAAAAGACATAAGTTTAAATTATTGTAATCCCATAGGTCTTTTGACTATTGTTTCTCTATATGTGTTACTGCACAAAGAAAATTTATTGTAAATATTAATACTGTCTGCTTAGGGCTTTTGTGAAAAGACAAAGAGAGAGTGTGGTCTAGGTGGCTGATTCTGTCAGTTTTTCCCGAGTGACTTTTGTTATCAAAAACAATTTCCAGAATGATCTTTCAATTTGTTTTTCAGGATTTCAGTCTCTTAAATTCATATTGCCTCCATGATAATCATGCCCTACATCTCTTTTCTTTGATTCTATTTCTTCTAGATTCTTTACCTTTTTCTTTATACTTGGGTTTCTCACACTATATTGTATGAGATATTGGTGTCTTTAAAGCCACACTGAGTTATTAAAAATGAGTTATGACACAACCCCCATTTTCAGAAAAGAAAAAATAAATTAATCGGTAGCGTTTTCTCAATTTATTTCACTGCATTGCATTTTTCTTAAACTATTAGAGTTTAAGACTAAAGTTTAACATGATATTGGTTTAACACAGATGTGTTTACTTATTTAAAGCTGAATAAATTGATTTTTATGTGTTGTACAAAAGACTTTAAACATGTTTGGGAATTCTAACTTTCTCCTAAAATTACCATTATTTTTTATTTTTATAGTTACAACATTATATATATGTATATACTTTCGTAAAATTTCAAACAATAAACATTTCATAATATAATTTTTAACATAAAGGTAAAAATGATAGTCCCTCCTTCTCCCTTTGTGTAAATCCTCTTCCTTCCCCAGAGGTAGTCACTGTTCAAATTTAAATGAGTATACTGCAGACTTTTACTACGTGTATGTGTAGTTTAAAAAGAAACCTTTATTTTTGATTACTTTTACCTAATGGAATCATAGGTAAAATTGATATATTGCTTTTCATAGTTAACAATGTGCCTTGGCGATCTCTCCATTTCAGTACATGTAGATTTACCTCATTCTTTATAACTGTTAAAAAATATTCCGGTCTTTATGGATGTTCTTTCATTTATTTAACCAGAGATTGAGATTGGATCCACTTTTTAAATATTTCCAACAGTTCTGCAAGAGATATCTTTGTTTATATATTTATGGGTGTGCCTGTAGATCTCTAATGGAGTCCCTTGATCACAAGGCAAATTTACGTTTTTTGTAAGCAGTTCTACCCTCAGAATCACATTCTCCCGTTTGCCCACATGAGAAACCACCTAATAAAACTCTGACCTGGGAGATGGTCACAGAAGTTTTCATGAAGATCTGCTGGAAGCTTGTGAGAAGATGGGCAGCAGTTCTACCCTCAGAATCACATTCTCCCGTTTGCCCACATGAGAAACCACCTAATAAAACTCCGACCTGGGAGATGGTCACAGAAGTTTTCATGAAGATCTGCTGGAAGCTTGTGAGAAGATGGGAAAGCTTCTGAGTCTCCACGTGTGGATTTTATTAAAACCTCAGCCTCTGGTTCTTCAAGGATATCTCTAGCTCTATGCTGATTCGCTTTCTTAGAAGTGGCTTTGGAGATCATTATTCTGACAAGGTAAACCTTCCTTCATCCAAAAAAAAAAAAAAAAAAAAAGAGAATTCAATTCTGCGAACACCTAACTTGTGTAAATAGAGTGTGCGCCCACAGAGAGGGCAGCAGCGCCTGGTGGATGTGGTGAGTGTACAACTAAAGCTGGTCCCAGGTCAGACGAGAGCGCGGCTGGCCAGAGGCCTTTTGTGTTGCCAAGGGGGGTGGGGTGAAGTGGGGGAGAAAGAGAATGAATGGGAGAGAGAATGAGTGAGAGAGAATCAATGAGAGAGATATCAGATGGATCTTGAAAGATGGGCAGACCTCCTACCAGTGACGTTGATGCAGGGGACAGTGGGGACGCTGGAAGAGACTGAAGCTTTATTTAAAAAAGAAATGGATGCATAAGTAGAAAATTGAGAAAATAAAAACACTGAAAAAAATTCTATTAATTCAACCTCCCAAAGACAACCACTGCTGTAAATTTGATGTATTTCTTTGGGATATTTTTTCCAATGCATATTTTATAACAGTGCATTCCAGCTTTGGGGGTCCCCAGTGTGATTGGCTCAGCTGACAAGAGTGGGTACAGAAGTCCCTCCCTGCCACCCTCCAGAGCTATTTGGAAAGTTTCCGATTGCCCATTAAAGAGGCGCTCCCACTGCTCATACTATAGAACTAGATCCTCTTTCTTCAAGGGAAGGGATAGCTCAGTCTTTGGGATAAAGAACCGCCTGATCCCCACTTCTGGGAGACACCATCCAGAGAAGCAAAGAGGGAGTCAAGCAAGTTGAATGTACATCTGAAAACACATTCACGTCTGTCTACACTTGTCAATCAATCAGCACCATTAGGAGATTTTTCTCTCCAGGGCTCCATTGTTGCAGTGCAGGAATAGTGGGGAGGGATGGTTGCAAGAATTTTGGATTAAGGAAGAAGTTTCTATTCATTCATTAAACAAACATTTTTTTTTTCATGTTGTAGGCACCAGGAGGACAGGGACCATGTCTGAAATTGTTTGTCTTCCAATCTGGGGAAATTCATCGCCCCACAAGAATGGGGATGAAGCAGAAGACAAGTTTAAAACTTCATACTCTGCAATATATTTTAAACATTATTTTTAATGGAGCATAGTATGGGCCAGCATTTTGACAAGCAGAAGAGAGATCATCCTAGAGAGAGAAATCAGCATATATAAAAGTGGGATAATAGATAGATTGGGGGTGGGGTGGGAGGGACTCTGGATTGCCTGACTTGGATGGAACAGATGGAAACTTTAGGAGATCCAAAGGGGTCGTATGTGTGGATCTGGTTCTCAAGAACTGTGGTGGACACTTGCCATTTCTTTTGGCTGCTCAAACCCTTTTTAGCATTTTTCCTAGGCTTTGGAGATATCCCATGTTATCAGTTCTTGCATCTACCATGGAAGGCAGAGGTGCACCTTCCCAGACTCCCTAGCAGCTAGGGCACAGCCACAGTTGGACACCCCACCTCAGATTCTGAGATTCCTGCTAATGAGCTGGAGCAAGCACCACATGGAATGCATGCTGGTGAGTGCTGTGGGAGTTCCATCAGGTTCTGAGCCAGCAGCTGCAGGGGCTTTCACGGTGGTGTTCAGCGCCCACACAGTGATGTGGGTGGTGCAACTTGAGGGTCTGAATCTACAGGGGGCCAGTGATGTCCCACTAAGGCAGTTCTGCAGGGTGCTTCTGAGTGTTCTTCCTGTCTGAGCTGACTCCACACCTGGTTCTCTGTTCTTCATGAAGATTCTCTGACCACAAAATGTCCTCTATTGAATTCTTTTACCACTCAAAGTAGCCAGAGATGGTTTCGGTGCTTGCAACTCTGAATCCTGACTTTAGGATGGGTGTGTTTGGGGAGTGGTGGGCAAATAGGCTGAGTGAGGCATTTGTGATGTAATTTGATACTGAACAAATGTCTCTATGGGCCTTGGCTATAGTAATAAGATCGAATGTCCTCGGGCAATTAATTCATAGAAGAATGTATTAAGTGTATGAAAAATTTTTCAGCCTTGGTAATAACAAAATTGTAAATAAAATCAGATGCTATTTTTACTTCAGATAGGTGGAAAAGATTAAAAACAGAATGCTCAGTGCTGGTAAGGAGGTAGGAAAGTAAACACTTGAGGTTCCACCAATACAAACTTTCTGGAAAGAAGTCTGGAAGTAAGTACCACAACTTTATATGTCCATGTGCCTTGGTCCAGTAGTTTCACTTGTAGGAATTTATCCAGGGAAATAACTGGATAAGCACATTAAGATGTATGTGCTGGGATGTTCATTGTATTATTGTTTATAGTAGTGAAAAATTGAAAGCACCCAAATGCCCATCCATCAGGTATTGATCAAATTATTGTACAATGTAGTTCAGTAGTATCCAAATGGATAAGGTAATCTTTAACTATTGATGTGGAAATGTGTCCACAAAATATTGTTATATAAAAAAGTTTGTTAATGACCAATGTATGTATGTTGGGGTCTGGGGTGATGGTAAATAAATCAATATCTTCTCTCTTGTCTAAGCTTGAAACAATTGAAAGGCAGCCACAAGAGTCAGACAGATGGAGATAAAAACATCAGCTTTATGACCGATGAAAATTTTATTAGAGAATGTAACTTAAGGTTGCATTCACATGGTCTTGGCAAGAGTTTTACCCACCCAGGCAAGAGTTAACACTTGTCAGAGATTGCTGCCACAATGATTGCATGGTTCTGGGGCAGAGAAGGAAGAGCAGTGAATTGAGAAGTGTGGACCAGTGGCTACCACCCATCAGTCAATTAACTCATTCCTCTGTGGAGTGCGGGCAGGAGTATTACTGTGACTGTGTTCCCTCTACAAAGAAACATGGCAAATACAGAGGAAGTGTTCCTGAGTCTAGCATTCTCATGTGATTCCATTTTTGCTTTAAAAATGTGTGTACGTTTGTAGAAATAGGTACTGTGTTCCCTCTACAAAGAAACATGGCAAATACAGAGGAAGTGTTCCTGAGCCTAGCATTCTCATGTGATTCCATTTTTGCTTTAAAAATGTGTGTACGTTTGTAGAAATAGGTATAAAAATAAGCCTGAGGTGGATGTGCGGGTAGTTTTTCCAGTGGGTTGGAACTATAATGGGGATTTAAAATTTTTGTTTATTATTTGACTTTAAAAAATAAACAACAGGGTTAAAAAATAAACAATACTTATTTCTCATGAGAAAAACCGGAAATATATTTCCATCAGAAAATGAAGTTTCTGTTCATATTGTGTGTAATTCATACTTTATGTAAATGTCATTTAATCATAAAGCAAGGGGGACGGGGAGGGTGGTTGGGGATAATTGAGGGGATAATTGGGTGGGGGACACGGGGTATAATCACAATTTGTGGTAATGAACATGTTGCCAGTATGGATCTGGCCATCAACTCTTAGACATGAGTGGTGACAATTTGTGTGTACCCCATGAATATTCATAACCAATAAAAACAAAACAAAACAAAGCAAAATAAAATCATACAGCAAGCACCTTTTATAGTTAGCTAAACACTGAAAACCAGTAGATATAGGTTCCATGATGAGAGTAATTACTGGGACTCTTCATGCGTTCTCTGTTGTCCTTTCAATGTTTGGATGCAAACCGAGTCCCTCCTGCGCTCTCCCTCACATCCCATTTACAAACCCTCTTTACTGAGACCCGTGTCTTGTGTTTCCATTGTATCCTGAGTGAGAAGTCGTACTCAGTATGCTAATTTACTGTGCAAACACATGAATTTCAGGTAGGTATCAAGATTGTAAAATAAATCCCTTTACAAGTAATTGTTCTTTGGGGGGGACCTGAAGGCAGTAAATCTGGAATCTGGTAAACCTGCCACCCAGATTCTGCAAGCGTAGGGGACTATTTCAGTTCAATTACATTCAAAAGAAAACTAGAAAAAAATAAATAAATAAAAGAAGCAGAAGAAAAAGGGAAATGATTGGCTAAGAGGATTACTGGTCTTTTTCACTAACCTTTCCATTTTGTTCTGTTCAGTCAGCTTGCATTTAAGACTAAAAATAAACTGATCTAAACCCATGCCTGAAAAACCAGTGAGCTTCAGGAGGTGATGACAAGGAGGGCTGTATCTTTTGTTTTCAGACTTTCAATATCAAAACATGCTACTTCTGTTTCCACTGACCTTATCCACGTCTTACCTTGTTTCAGGCACAGGGAAGACATATTTAGACGATCATCCAACATCTAGTTTCTTTTCTTTTTTGCTAGCAGAACCTCAACTATTTTCAAGCATGGGATGTGTCCCGATAACAAGCATGCTCTTTTCCCATTTCCCTTGCAATCAGTGGTGGCCATCTGATGCAGTTCTAATCAGTAAGACTGAAGCTGGGCTTTTGATGAAAACTTATGCTTTTCTGATACCTGTGCAGTTCCTTCCTACTTCTCTCACTTCCACTGTCCCTTTATCTTTCTCATCCTTTCCATCTGGAATATAGATGTGAGAGCTGGAGCAGATGCAGCTATTTTGTGAAGGTGGGGACCAATGCCTCATGATGAGGGCGGGGGAGCAGAAAGAAGGAAAGGTCTGGGTCCCAGGTGTCTTTGCTGACCAGCCCCGACTTGTCAACCTCTAGACTTCCTGTTGTACAAGACAAACAAACTCTACTTTTACCGATAAACTCTCTACTTTTTAAGCCACTGGTTTAGGGTTTTCTACTATTTGCAGACCAGAGCATTCTTTTAAAAAAAATTGAGATGAAATTTATACTCAGATTATGACTTCTCTCCAGTGGATTGTGACTGACCAAAGAATCAAAGAGTTAGTGAATGACCTTCCAAAAATCTCTTCCTTAGGGCTGGCCTATAGCTCACTTGGGACATAAAACTAACATTTAAAAATGAACAATTGAATGAAATTTAGTACATTCACCGTGTTGTGCAACCACTACCTAGTTTCAAAACATTTTAACCCCCAAATCAAAGGACTTCTTAACTGACACAAGTGTCAGGCCAATATTGTCTTATCAAATCCTCCCAACAGTCCTAATAAAGTGAGTATTGGTACTGGGCATTTTTCTGCCCAGCATGCATTCTCCCGTGTCCAGGTGACAGACGTTATTTCTGTCTGAGGAACTCCCTGTTCCCCACAATCCATCTATGTGGTTTGAGTAGCATTGACTTGATCTGGGGCTTCATCGTGGCCAAGGGGGCAATCAGAGCATCACTGAGTTAGGGGTGAGCTTAGGGATGGTCAACTGACACCATTTGGGCCAATGTTTGCATGGAGAGGAAGGGGTAATCTACTTCTCATTAGAAAACAGGTAAGCTAGGAGCAGCTGACCACCATCCTGCCACCATATGGAGCTGGCCAGCCTGAGTGTGAAGCTGATGTAGGGGGAAGCTAAGCCAGGAAATAGGAATGCCAGGTCCTAATGGGATTTTGAGTTTCCAAATCTGGCTGTGCCGGAAGCCAGCACTATCTTCAATATTTTCAGATATTTGAGTCAATCTCTTTTTCTTTTAAAAGTCAGTTTGAATTGGATTTTCTGTCTCTTACAATCAAAAGAGTATTACCACTCTTGGTAGTGGTAGCAGTAATAGTAGTAGCAGTATTGCTTCTATTTTGTAGACGTGGGACCTGAGCCCCAGGAGTATATGATTTGCCCAAGACCACCCAGCTTTGAACCCAGGTCAGCATCACTCCAAGGCTGGTCATTACTACTACCGAGAAATCACTTTCTCACTTCTGTTCCATGCTGGCTCTGTCCAAAGATGGGGAATCAAACTCCACCATTTTGTTAGTGAATGTGAATCTGCAGTTCTCTTGGGTCTTGTGCTAAAAACACTTGCTGCACTTAGGCAAGAAGAAAAGAAACATCTCCTTGAACAGATTAATTTTTGGACTTGGTATTTATAATTAGCTATTTTTGAGTCAGATACTGTAACCTCTGTGGGTTATTTATTTGATCCACATGACTCTGATGCAAAACGGCTTTGATTTGGGTTCCCACTGACCCACATGAACCGCATCGTTAGGCAGCTGGTAGAGGTCTGACTAATTACAAGAAATAAAAAGCAAAGTGTGAGCCTGCTGCCTCTCCCCAAACAGTGCTTGCAGAGCATGCTTTGCTGGGCCCTGGACTAGTTCAAGAAAATGTGTCACTAACAAACATCGAAAAGGCAGAAGAGCCTGATGGAAAGTTTTACTGAGTGCCTCTGTGACAAAAATATCTTCAAAGGGAGTTCTATCAATTTTATTAAGCTACGCTGTGCACTTTTACATGACAAGCATATCAAGCACAATAGCATTTGAATTAGCAATCAAGTTTTAATAGTATTTGACACTTCCCCACCTTGTACTGGCAGAAGCTGTCTCTCTCAGGAGAGACGCCACGCAAGGAGCAGTCAGCCTCCAGTGGGGTAATGGGTGGCGTCCGAGAGTTCATCTGTGGATTCTTTGGTTGTTTCTCAGAACACATTTTCCAATGGTAAGAGTGGTGTATAGCGTCCTGGGCCGACACACAAAAGCCAATTTAACCCGTTTAATCAATTAAGGGGCTTTGGTTGCAAATAACAGGAATTAACACTGGTTAACTTAAGCCAGAGAGAATGTTCTGGAAGTATACTGGGGACTCTGAATCAGTGGGAAGGCTGAGGGTCCAGATTTCCTAAGAGGCAGCCCCAGAGTGCTACAGAGTAAGACCTACAGAATGACCGAAATTTTATTTTCTCTCATCACCACGACTACCACAAACCTGCTACTTCCTGTGGTTTTGCACGTTGGCAAATGGCACCTACGTTTACCTCATCCTTCAGGACCACCTGTTGGAATGATCCTCAGCTCTTCTATTTCTCACATTCCACATCCAGTCCTTCGGTAAATTTGGCCAGTTCTACATTCTAAATACAGCCGGAATTGACCCCTTTCCGTGACCACACAGTCACAGCCGTGGTTCTGGGCATCCTTTCCCACCTGAAATGCCACCCTCAGCTCCTCACTGGCCTTCCTTCCTCCCCCTCCCTCGACAGTCTGCCTTTTGTCCAATCTTAGGCACTATGTTTCAGGGCCTCTTGGGAGGAATGTGTTCTTTCCCTTCCAATTTGCTTTGCTTTGTTTGTTTTCGATGCTTTCTAGGTAGCTAGACACAAAGGGCCACATATGTGATTCCATTTATATGGAATGTCCAGAATAGACAACTCTCTAGAGAGAAAAAGTAGATTAGTAGTTGCCAGGGGATATGTGGTTGAAGGGAATAGGGGGTGATTGCTAATGGGTAAGGGGATTCTTTTGGGGGTGATGACAATGTTCTGAAATTAGTGGTGATGGTTGCACAACTCTGTGGATGTACCAAAAAACACTGGATTGTATACATTGAAATGCTGAATTTTATGGTATATGGATTTTAACACGGATGTTATTTTTACAAAAAGGTAAATGCTAAAAATATACTATTTTTGTAACTCTTTACATTAAAAAATATACCAGGGACCTCAAAAAACCCACAGTGCCCCTGGCCTCTCTGGCCTCTCAGAGGACTTGCTGCACTTACCCTGATGTACCTCCCGGGTTGCACTTGACCATTGACTTTCTTTCCTTACCTCCTTTTGCAATCAGTACTCAGTTTCTCTTATTCCTTTTAGGAATCCTTTCTAGGTAGTTTTCCATATGTACTCACATATGAAAAACACATCATTTCCCTCCCACTCTCATGACCTGCTTAGTTTGTAAACTGCACAACACAGTACTTGACGTAATAGCCAATACTGTTTCTGTGCAGTAGTCGCTCACGTTGCTAAGTGGAGGGTCCGATTATAAAAATATTTGAGAAGGATGTTGAGAAGCTCCATAGCAGAATTGGGCTAGTTGCTTTAGGATGAAAGTTCTCAACCCTGGTTGCACTTTAGAATCCCTGGGCAACTTCCACAATGTAGATGCCTGGGCTCTAGGCCTGGAGATTCTGGTTCCTTTGGTTTAGGGTGGGGTCTAGGCACTTGAGCTCTGTAGGTGATTCTAATATGTAGCAAGCACTAGCACTGTGGTTTTCAACCTGGGGACATTTGGCAATGTCTGCAGACAGTTTTGATTGTTACAACTGGTGACTGTGTTCCTGGCATCTGCTGCGTGGAGGCTGGAGATGTTGCTAAACATTCTCCAGTGCACAGGGCAGCCCCCACAGCAAAGAATTACTTGGCACAAGCTGTTACCAGTGCTGAGGTGGAAAAACCCTGGGTTGGAGGAATCAAAGAGAAGGCCGCCCAACTGCATCAGCAGACTTTAACTCTAGGGCAGATGGTGGCAGGCTGGAAGCAGAAACACACGAATGTCACTTAGGTAGCCAAATGGCTGATCACTGGGAGTCACAGCTGTGGTTCAAAAGAGCACTGGTAGTCAGCATGGAAGTGCAGACCAAGACCACAATGAGATGCTACCTCACACCTGTTAGGATGGCCATTATCAAGAAAGCAAAAAAATAACAAGTGTTGGTGAGGTTGTGGAGAAATTGAGACTCATGTGTGCTGTTGGGGGGAATGTAACAGGGCAGCCACTATGGAAAACAATATGGAAAGTCCTCATAAAATTAAAAACAGGATTACCATATGGTCCAGGAATCCCACTTTTGATGATGTGAAAGAATTAAAATCAAGATCTGGAGGAAATATTTGCACTCCTGTGTTCATTGCAGCATTATTTACAATAGCCAAAATGTGGAAACAACACAAATGTCCACTGACAGAAGAATGGATAAAGAAAATGTGGTATATACATGTCATGAAACATTAACTAGCCTTAGAAAAAAGGAGATGCTGTCATATATGACAACATGGATGAACCTTGAGGACTTTGTGCTAAGTGGAATAAGCCAGACACAGAAACAAACACTGCAAGATTCCACTTGTACGAGGAATCTAAAATAGTGAAACTCATAGAAGCAGAGAGTGGAATGGCAGCTACCAGGGGCTCGGGGGAGGAGGAAATAGGACCTGCTGCCCAATGAGTATAAAATGTCAGTTGAGCAAAATGAAAAATTTCTAGAGATCTGCTGTACAAGACTGTGCTTGTAGCTCTCAGTACTGTACTGTACACTTCAACATTTAAGAGGGTAGATCTCATGTTATGTGTTCTTTCTTACCATAATATACATTTTTTAAAAAGACATTGAGTTCGATACCCTCATGAGTTCCAGGGATCCAGTCCTCCTTTGTTGATAAGCTCATCAGAAAGCAAGTTGGAAGATAGGTTTTTAAAATTCTTGTTATTTTTACAGACATTTTTACAGTTAAAAGCCCTCAACTGTCAGCCACGATGAGCAAATACCTATTTGTGTTCAAAAGGAAGAACTTTTGACAATTACCATGCTTCCCTATTCCTTGGGCAAGCTTTCAGAATTAATGCTTTCATTAGAGCAAGACTTGGACCACAGCATCGCACTCAGGAAAACAGCACAGCATTATTTGTGACGAGGAGAGAACAGCAGATAAGAGCAAACATTCACAGACTCAGGAGAGAAGTCTCTGTGGCCCAGAGCGAGCACCTGAACTGGGTGCAGATCACGTACAAGCCACCAGAACAACAAGCACCCATACATCTTGAAACAGATGTTGACTGGGTGGATGTTTGTTTGTTTGTTTAAAACCAATCACTTGATATGTTCTCATAAGCTGTGCGAGAGATTGCTATCACGCATGATGAAAACAAAATGACAGGCAGATAAATTTAGTTGCTGTTGAAGAAATCTTGTAAGGTATTCTCAATAGTATAAAGATAAGGAAATCGCATAATTGAAAAAGCTGAAAACAGCATTAGCACTAGACATATATGAAAGAGAGCAAGGAAATCAGTTGTGAGATGTGGGGAAGGAGTTCAGATAAAGCCAACCTCCCTTTGATGAGTAAAATTGTCCATGGTGGAAGCTAGAGGATCTGGCCCGGTGGTTCTCAACCTTGGCTATAGAACCCCCAGGGAGCTTTGGTAGCTCCTGATGCCCAGGCTGTATATACTCCAGACCAACACAATCTGAACTTCTGGGATAGGACCAGGTAGTGGTATGTTTTAAAGCTCTTTGGGGGATTCCAATAAGCAGCCAAGTTTGGGACCCAATGGTCAGTACCCCTCTCACTACCCAGTGTCGTATAGGTACGGCCTCTTGTCTTGTGTCATACCTCACTCTTGCATCTTGAGGGGCATAGAGATACTTCATTTAGAAAGTATTTGTGCTAAAGACGTTGGAGACAGTATTATGATGTCAATAGCAGAGAAGTCCAGTAGCAGTAGTGGCCATGGTAATGCAGGAGGTAGTGTCTTAACAAAAATGTCCCTATGGAGTGGCCTTGAAGTGGTTCCTCAGACATGGCTTTTCTGAGTTCCTGCTCATTTTTCAAGCCTTGTTCTCTAGACTTTCTCTCAATTTGGGGGACTTCCTGATTTCCTGCCAATAAATTGCCTTTCTGCTAAGTTAAAAAGAGTTGGTTTCTGTTGCTGCAGTCAAGAATTCTGATGGGTATATTCGTGGAATGTTCTTCTTGAAATTGACATAATGATAACTACCATTATCATTGCTGATGATAAGTAATGATATCCACAGAATACCTTTGATGTGTTAATAATTTTTTTTCTGAATATACACTAAAACACACACACAATTATTAGGGGAAAAAAAACCCCCTCTATATTACCTAAAACTGCCTTGTGTCCCACTGGGTCATGTGCTATCCTTTGGGAAAGGCTGAGTTATGATTCTTTTTGTGCAGTGAACACAAAGGAGATCTGAGCAACTTTAAGCCAACTAAGAAATTTATGGGGGCTTCTCATGAAACCCAGGAAGCAGCTGTGGGCAAAACAGCCACTGGGGAGCTAGAGACTTAACGAGGATTGTAGTCCTTTCTCAAGCATTCTCAATAATGTAGTTTAACTCCAATATCTCCCAGTTGAAAGCTGCAAACATAGGGAAGGAGAAAATTTAGATGTAGCCAGGAGGGGCAGGCCATGGAGTGTAGACAGCTTGCTGGGGGCCCTGGTCTATGTGTAGGTTCAGTCCCAGGAAAGGGTCATTGGTTTGAGCTGGGTAACCACCAGAAGAGGTGCCTTCCACATTATAGGAAAATGCTCATAAACTGGGATAGGCGAAAAATCATGCAGGATATGTTCAATTACAAGTGACAAAACCCCAATGCAAACTGACAAGCAAAAAAGGAGCTTTATTGACTCAGAAAACGGGAATGTCTAGTAATGAGAACCAGACTGAGTGATTGCTGGATCCAGGGCTCAAATGTCGATGGGAGGACTTGGTCAGGCATGCCTCCTTCCTCTCTCTCTCCTCTGTGTTGGCTTCATCTCAGATGACTTTTCTCCCCCTGACAGCCCCAGCAGTTCCGGGATCATCTGTCCTCCTTGGGGATAGCCATTTCAGTGTGAAGAGCATCTCTCTTCAGTAGTTTCAGCAACAGTCTGGGAGAGATTCTCATTGGTCAGGCAGAAGTAACATGCCCATCTATGGACCAATCATTGTGGCTTTGGGGGGCTTGGACCACAGTGGGAGGCCAGGCCTGAGCTAAGTGCCCACTTTGGGTGGACTGAGGGTGGGGTCAGTCCCTGTCAAACCACATGGACTGAGATCATAGGTGAGCTGGTAAATATTTAACAACTGGCTCTGGGGGATGGAGGTAGGGAACGATTTAGCACTTGCCAATTTCCACGTGTAAATACTTCCACAATGACTGATTTCACACTATCCACATAATGGCTTAGAAATTTCCTGGAAATTTAACAATGGGCTCTCATGAGCTGGTAATGTTGAAGTGAGCAGGACTGAAGCCATGTTGGGACCTAAAACTGCACAGGCTCTAAAAGGTTTTAAAAGGACCCAGTTTTTTTTCTTGGCATGCATTTCTCTGAGTTCCCTCTTTTCCCACGGTTATTTGATATTTTGAACCTTGGTTATGGGGGAAGACGACATTATTTACATGAATGTAAAGTTGTTTTCCAGTCAGCTTTGAGCTGCAGACTTGCACGTAATCCAGACCCTGGGAAACCAAGGGAGACATCGAGGAAGATATTCTGATCCCAACCCTGCATCAGGACCCTGAGATAACAGCAAGGACGGGAGCAGAAACCAGATGGAGCCTTGGTGAGACCTTGTACCTGGCTCCTTGCATGGAGCCCCCGTGGCTCACATCCCCTCCCTCCTGCTTTTCATTTCCCCTGTTCCATTTCCTCAACCCTCTATTAAAAAACCCCTCAGTAAATCCAAGTCTTTGGGATAGATTTAGTCTGGCCGTTCTTTCTCAGGCTTACCAGAGAGAAGGGTTAGCCTAACATCTCTCCTCTAGTCACCGGTATTCCTAAATAAAAGCTGACTTCTATTTTCACCAATATTTGACTTTCGAGTCATTTGTTTTTGAAAGGGGACAGGCAGCCGGGCCTGTGCCCGGTAATAGTAGAGTTGGCTGCAGTGTGCTGCTGGCTGAGACCAAGGAAGAGGGACTTTCCTCAAAGAAAATCATCATTTTAGTAGCAGCACCAGAATAATGGGGAAAAGTTGTAAAGAAGGCAGGACCAACAAATGCCTCCTGCGGAATGTAAAGAAGATTCTAAATATCTATTGAGTGTCTATTCCCACAAAAGTACTAGGAAGCAGGTTCTAGGAGAGAATTTATTAATTCGTCACCCAATATTGATTATCTACCAAGGGCAGATCCTGCCTCGATTTTGGAACACAGTAACGAACCTGTCATCTGCTACAGGAAGCTGACACGTAATAAGAGGTTGCAGAATGTACTGGAAGTGCTGTAGTAGAGGAAATGTGGCATAAAGAGAGAACAGACAACGTAAATGGGGAGGGGATGACTGACTGGGTCTAGAAAAAGTTTTACAAACAGGACCTATTTGTGCTGGATCTAGAAGGATGAGTGGGAACTTGTCAGAGTGATGGGAACAGCGTACTGGAAGTGCTGTAGTAGAGGAAAAGTGGCATAAAGAGAGAACAGACAACGTAAATGGGGAGGGGATGACTGACTGGGTCTAGAAAAAGTTTTACAAAGCAGGACCTATTTGTGCTGGATCTAGAAGGATGAGTGGGAACTTGTCAGAGTGATGGGAACAGGTGGACACAGTGGGGCGTGCCAGGCTGAGGGCACAGTGTCTGCAAAGTCTTGGGGAGTGAAATAACTCTAAGCGGTTTCAGATGGATGTAGGTGGCGAGAAATCTGGGGCTGGATCTTGCATGATGTGTTAAGGATTTTGGGTTTTATCCTGCTGGCACTGAGAAAACAATTAAAGTGTTTCAAGTAGGGAAAAGGGTCATTACCACATTGGCATTTTAGGATGATCTCCAGAGCAGTTGTGTGCAGGGTTGGTTCTAGAGGAGGGAAACTGAAAGCAAAGTCATCAGTAGGAATCCAGGTGAGAGGAGCAAGAAGGTGCGATGGAATCAACACGGTGTTGAGGGAGAGGGGAATCCAGGAGAATGCTTGCTGCTCTGATCCAAAAGTAGCTTTAACCTATCGGGAAGGATGGGATTACACACAAGAGAGAAACTTAAAACCTGCATTGCAAAAGAGCACAACTGTAGAAATGAAAAAGTGCCTTATTGGTTTAATATTCCAGCAAAGCAATTGGTCATCAGGAAAAGGAAGAAAAATATTGGCTGGCACAAATCGAGAGAATTCATGATAGAGGCAGAATGTGAGATGTACTTTAATTACTAAAGGTTGCATTTTGCCAGAGTTAACCAAAGTCTTCAGTGCAGATAACATGCTCTGTGTCCAGGGCTCAACTGATGACACCAGGACTCAATTTTCCCTTTCTCCTGCACAGTCTCCCTCTTTTCTTCTGCATTGGCTTTACTCCCAGATGGGTATGAACCCCCCTTTTTTGAGAAAGGGGATCTGAGAGTTTCAGTTTTTGAGATGTTTCAAGTTTGAAAGTATATTTGTTCTATCTGTCATAATAATAATTTGGCTGGCTACGAAATTCCTGGATGGAAAGAAATACTTTTGCATTAACATAACGAGGAAATGTATTTATGGTCTTCCAGTTTCTAGCACAGCTGCTGTGATGTGTGATGATGCTATGATAATACCTTTAAAAAATCTTTCTGGTTAGGGCTGGCCCGGTGGCGCACTGCTACAGTGCACCGCTTGGGAAGTGCGGTGGCGCTCCCGCCGAGGGTTCGGATCCCACATACAGACCGGCCACTCACTGGCTGAGCGAGGTGTGGGCGCAACACTCGTATAACTTCGTAT
>NW_007730030.1:29704-41935 GCF_000696425.1 Galeopterus variegatus
GAACACAGTAACGAACCTGTCATCTGCTACAGGAAGCTGACACGTAATAAGAGGTTGCAGAACGTACTGGAAGTGCTGTAGTAGAGGAAAAGTGGCATAAAGAGAGAACAGACAACGTAAATGGGGAGGGGATGACTGACTGGGTCTAGAAAAAGTTTTACAAAGCAGGACCTATTTGTGCTGGATCTAGAAGGATGAGTGGGAACTTGTCAGAGTGATGGGAACAGGTGGACACAGTGGGGCGTGCCAGGCTGAGGGCACAGTGTCTGCAAAGTCTTGGGGAGTGAAATAACTCTAAGCGGTTTCAGATGGATGTAGGTGGCGAGAAATCTGGGGCTGGATCTTGCATGATGTGTTAAGGATTTTGGGTTTTATCCTGCTGGCACTGAGAAAACAATTAAAGTGTTTCAAGTAGGGAAAAGGGTCATTACCACATTGGCATTTTAGGATGATCTCCAGAGCAGTTGTGTGCAGGGTTGGTTCTAGAGGAGGGAAACTGAAAGCAAAGTCATCAGTAGGAATCCAGGTGAGAGGAGCAAGAAGGTGCGATGGAATCAACACGGTGTTGAGGGAGAGGGGAATCCAGGAGAATGCTTGCTGCTCTGATCCAAAAGTAGCTTTAACCTATCGGGAAGGATGGGATTACACACAAGAGAGAAACTTAAAACCTGCATTGCAAAAGAGCACAACTGTAGAAATGAAAAAGTGCCTTATTGGTTTAATATTCCAGCAAAGCAATTGGTCATCAGGAAAAGGAAGAAAAATATTGGCTGGCACAAATCGAGAGAATTCATGATAGAGGCAGAATGTGAGATGTACTTTAATTACTAAAGGTTGCATTTTGCCAGAGTTAACCAAAGTCTTCAGTGCAGATAACATGCTCTGTGTCCAGGGCTCAACTGATGACACCAGGACTCAATTTTCCCTTTCTCCTGCACAGTCTCCCTCTTTTCTTCTGCATTGGCTTTACTCCCAGATGGGTATGAACCCCCCTTTTTTGAGAAAGGGGATCTGAGAGTTTCAGTTTTTGAGATGTTTCAAGTTTGAAAGTATATTTGTTCTATCTGTCATAATAATAATTTGGCTGGCTACGAAATTCCTGGATGGAAAGAAATACTTTTGCATTAACATAACGAGGAAATGTATTTATGGTCTTCCAGTTTCTAGCACAGCTGCTGTGATGTGTGATGATGCTATGATAATACCTTTAAAAAATCTTTCTGGTTAGGGCTGGCCCGGTGGCGCACTGCTACAGTGCACCGCTTGGGAAGTGCGGTGGCGCTCCCGCCGAGGGTTCGGATCCCACATACAGACCGGCCGCTCACTGGCTGAGCGAGGAGCGGGGGCAACCAACACCGAGGGTAGCGATCCCATTGCCGGTCCCGGTCTGGTACAGGCGTGACACTGAGGGTTGCGATCCGTTGCCAGTCACGAAAAAAAAAAAAAAGACAAAAAAAAAAAATCTTTCTGGAAAATTTTTAGGATTTAAATTTTATGATGATAGAAATTGATATAGGGCTCTTCTCATTCACCGAGCTGGGTAACTGATGAGTTCTTGAAGCTGGTGTTCTTTGGTTTTGGGAAATTTTCCTGAAAAATTTCTATGTTACGTTCCTCCTTTTATTTTTATCATTTTCTAAAACTCTTATTATTTGGATGTTGTATCTTTAATTTTTTTTTTAATATTTTCTCTTCCATTATCTATTTGTTTTTCATTTGCTCTACTTTCGGGAAGAGCTCTCACCGTCATGTTCCAAACTATCTTTTGAATTTTCAGCTGCTGCATTGTATCTTTTAATTCCCCAAAGCTATTTATTGTTCTCCGAATGTTCCTTTTCATGCACTTTATTTATGAATGTTATATTTCAGTATTTTTGACCTTTTTTCTTATATGTCACCCAGTCTTTGTTTCTTCAGTGTTGCTTTCCCCCCTTGTTTATCTATGAATTTAATTTTAGAGGTTTCGATCAAGTATGTGGTGATGCTTGGGTGCCCATTTGTATTTTTTTAAATTTAATATATTTTTTACTTTAATGCAATACTATTTTGTATTAAAATATAAGTAATTAAAAAATTTGGAGTACCTTTAAATATTTATTTAGAATTTGGTGTTTAACATATAGACAATAATTAACATACAGGTCAAATGCAATTTGTTTAACCTGCCCCATTCTTTGGGTAAACTGTTTCCAATTTTCTATATTATTAATAATTAATTATGTGTCTATTTTTTCTTTTTCAAAATTTTTATATTTATTTATTTATTTTTATTGATTATACATATTCACGGGGCACTGAGCTGACCATTAGCACCTGTGCCCAAGATGTGATGATCAGATCAATACTGTATTTTGACATGAGGCATTAAGAAGCAGACACCGTGCTCTATGTCTGGGGTTGATCCTGTTGACTGGTGGACCTCTGAGTGGGGCCCTGGCTGATAACTTGCCTGTTTCATTGAGGAAGCCCAATATGTCAGTATCTGGAGATTTTTTATATTTCTCTTGGGCAGGCCAGCATTTTTCAGAGAGGAAAGAGTGGATCTCCCGCTCGGGAGGGAGGTGAGTGTAAACCAAGTGGCCAGGACTGAGAGCTGAGCAGGGCTGGGAGGGTGAGGGTCTTGTGGTCAGTGTGCAGACTCGCATTTTACCTGCTCGGACCAGAAAGGCCTCTTGTTCTCAGCCTCTCTTGTGCCTGGGGTTCTCCGGTCCAGCCTTCAAACTCAGCCTTGTCGTAGCTCTCCTTTCTGTGGGAGGAAGGTTAGGGAGGAAATCCTTCGAACCTCCCTGATTTCACTCCTGTTCTGCATCCCTGACTTTGGAAGTAACCGGGGCCTGCTGGTTTGGAAGCTCTTTAGGGTTCCGGAGGTTGAACCGGCTTTATACCGACTTCCCAACACCCAGTCCTGCCTCAGTGCATGGGAAAACGCAGAAACCTCATCCCTTACCACTTATCCGTCCTCTTACCTTTCAAAATTTGGCTGACATTTCTTCCCTCTTATTGTCTGTTCCCCCATTCTCCTTGTCCTTGTGAGCTCATACCCCTTTCGTTCACTTACTGTTGCTTTCATGAGGTTTCGTGAAGGACAGAAGGATGGGTGAATTCAAGTCACTGTTTTTAACCAGAAGTCTTTAATATACTTTCTATTCATTTTTAACGTGTCCATCCATTCCACCCCTCTCTTCACTGCTGCTCCAGACTGGTGGGACATCTTGAGTGAGTTGTTCTTGATGACTTTCTTTGAGTCTTTTCATGTTGAAAAAGGAAATTCGCCAGTGCTAATGCCACCAGCTTTAGAAGGGCAGCTTGTTCCTGGTTGCTTGCCACCTGTCATGTCCTTACTCTGTCTCTTTGCTGTGGGAGCTGAGAGAAGGGAACTGTATGGATCTTTGGGACAGATTCTATAGTCTTCAAAAAAATTGCAACTGGGAGCCATAATATGGCTTTCCATTTTTGTGGTTTATATTTTGAAAGACTTTTAATTGTTTTTAGATAAAGCCTTTTGAAAATTCTCATTCTAGAGATTCCAACAGTGCAGAGGATCAACATAAACTTCCCTAGTCTCTTTTTCCTCTAATCCTGTGCTTCCTCTCTTATGATTTTGGTGCGTATCCTTCCATACCTTTTTAGTTATACTTGTACTAGCATATAATCATTCATTTAATCAACAAATGGCTTTTGAATACTTATTATGTGCCAGGCAGTGATGTAGGTATTGGCAGTATGTTGGTGAACAAGACATGCCAAATCTCTTCCCCTGGGAGAATTTACATTTTCATGGATATATAAAGCTTTAAACATCCAACACATGTGTACCCCATGCCCACAAATACTCAAACATTCACACATACACTATCACTGGGCATATTATATATAGCATTCTGTAAGATACTTTTTTTCCCCACTTACCATCTAGTACATCTTTCTGTATTAGTACTGTAGATTGCTATTTTTAGTGGTTGTGGCATTTCACTGTATGAATGCATCATGTATCTACTCTTCTAATAACAATCATTTAGATTGTTTCCAATATTCTGCTATTACAAACAATGGAGCAAGGATGCTTTTTAAAAATATTCACCTATTCATAACCTTAAAGTGTTTCCAGTTTCTTATTTGAATTTTTAAAATTGTACAAACAACTTAACAAAATTGATTTTGTACATTTAGATTTGTACTTGTGCAAGACTAGCTACAGAGTGTATATTCCAGTAAGTAGAATATTGGAGTCAAACTAGATGAGATTGTACATTTTAAAAGCTATTGCAAAGTTGCCCTCAGAAAAAGTTTGAACACATTTATACTCACAACAGATGTGCAGGAGTGTGCCTGGTGCTGAAAAATGTGTTTTAACAAGATCTGTGGTATTTTTTTTTTTCATTTTGCCATGTTGCATTTCCCACCATTTCGCTAGTTAATTTAAATTTGTCTGCTGCAAGGCTGTATGTTTCCAGACACTGCCTGATTTATACCACCTGAGAGTTCTTATCAGCCTCCACGGTACTTTTTACTTTCTCAAAGCAAAGTGGACATTGAAAACATCCCTCTCACTTCCACATCTTTTTTTTTTTTTTTGTCTTTTTTTTTCGTGTCCGGCAACGGATCGCAACCCTCAGTGTCACGCCCATACCGGACCGGGACCGGCAACGGGATCGCAACCCCCAGTGCCGCACCCGCACCTCGCTCAGCCAGTGAGCGGGAACCGGTCTGTATGTGGGATCCGAACCCTCGGCGGGAGCGCCGCCGCACTCCCAAGCGGCGCACTGTAGCAGTGCGCCACCGGGCCGGCCCTCACTTCCACATCTTAAACACGTAAAAAAATCTTGGTTCCAGATATATCTTTAAGACAGTCATTTAATCAAAAATAAAAAATCTAAGAAAATCCCAAACTAAATGTCTATAAATCATCCTAAATTGCTTTTAATTCATAATAAAATATTACCATTCAGTCTATATTTAGAAAAGCAAAGCAAATTTTATATATAAGGTAGTCTCTGTTCACTATGTCTATAAACCTTTTCAAAGAATTCTATGTAAGTTGTGGCATGCTTTGATTACAAATGAATATACATTACTAGACATGAAAACCAGAGATATCTAATTCTGGTAACTAGGATAGGCAGTGTTAGACATCACGATATTACTGATGATCACTCACCGTTACTTCCAGAAGTTATCTCCAATAAACTACTTTCATTTTGGATATTTCCTGTAGGGTTTCTGACATTGGATTTTTCCTCCTTTAATCTATTTCTGTGTAAGCGCATGCAAATTGTGCTTGACTTAACCAAGCAGCTCTACTTTAATTTGTTGGCATGATGTGATGCGTAACCAGAATGGATTTTTAGGCTCATCAAATGTCTATGCTGTGTAGTTCAAAAGCTGAGTGACCTTTACAACTTGCATTGTGCCTTGCAAATCTAAAATTTGAGACTAAGACTGGAAATTCTCACACTATTTTCCTTTCATTAGAGGAGAAAACAGAATTCAGCTGGACACATGCACTCAAATTAGATTCTTAAGTAAACAGCCTAGGTCTTAATAATTCATGCAAAGATGTGTGGAAAAAATGAGGAAAATAATTGAGCAATGGCTGGCAAATACCATGTCGTTTTGTAGTGCCTCAAACTAATCATCGGTACTGTATATCTCTGATATACAGGTTTATTAATGAAACAAAAAGGCATCTCCTATGGATAAATAATACATCATATGAAATTCACATATTCTATGTATAATAGAGATCAGTGACACCTATCAATTCATTTTAAATCAGGCCATGCGCATTTCGCTCAGTCTGCAGTTTGTCAATCTCTGCTTTCTACTTAATAGATGTCATAGTTTGCTGTGCCTAAAAAAAATGCAATGTAGTGAGGAGCAAGGTGAAATATAAAAGTAATTACAAAAAATCAGCAAGACTAACTCTGCTCCCATAAAGCCTAAACAGTGACATATTTCTGCATTTATCATTACTAACATGGACTCAGCTTAGAGATTTAGTGGAAGAATTCACTTTCGTGCCATTAAGGAATACAGACATTTTGAAAACTTCCTTTTTTAAAAAAAATTCTACAAACCTATTAGGATATTTATGACTATGGGTGAAGAAAGATTAGCATCATCTACATGAAGGGGTTGTCAGGGAGGGACACGAAGCCGGGGGTCAGGGGATGGGGGCAGGAAAGAGGGCATAATTCAAATTGCAAAACTGGATTGAATAGAGGTTTCTAAAAAACCAAAAAATAATTAGTGGTAAACATAAATAGACGTCATTAGTTGTAGTAATGTCTATGACACATAAATAACACTTGAAAACAATAAAACTCCCGGTAATGTACTCTGTTGTAATATTGATGGCGGCATGTGGGGAGCATCTGACAGCTGTTAAACAGATGTGACAATTAGCAAACCTTATGGTCATGCTGGTAAGTTATTATGCAACACGTTCTCCTGGAAAATGAGACGATTTCCTTCTTTGTGTGGTTTTATCCAGGTGGAGAGTAAGTTAGTCTAATGCTCCTTTTAAGCAATATCGTTAGCTGATGTTGCCTAAGCCACATATGTGAAAGTGTGTGTGCATATATATACGTGTATATTTTTTGATGTCTTCTGAAAGATTTAGAGAAATTCAGAATTTAAACAAGAACAATATCAATTCAGCTGTGTAGCAGATACTTCAATTATAATCGCTAATGGACAAATTGAGAGATAAAAAGACTTTTCTATCATGTTGAAATTCAATGAACAGTTTTCAATTAGGCTTAGGATATAAAAGGAAAAAAAGAAAGCGACTTTTCCTTGATGTTAACATTGCCAAGAAAGATGAGAGGAACTTTGCTTTTTCATTATACTGAAGAGATGCATATAATGCTGCATATTTAAATTATAAATCAGGTCGCTATCTGCCAACTGAAAGCAATATCAATTAGAACTTAGGTGGATTAAGCTTTAAAATGCCTTATATTTAATGACAAAAGTATGACTGTTAATCTCCACAGCCATCAAAAGGATAATTTAAGGCAGCAAGAAATCAGAGAATGATGTCACAAAAATAGGCCCTCGCAGCTTTTTGGATAGTATTATCGTAATTAATGTACTTCGAATGACTTTTTTGTGGGTTATGAGCTTTCACAAAAGCATTTATTGCAGGCATAAAATATAAAACTCTAAAGAGTGGGTTTGACTAAGGTTGACTGGAGGGTCCTTAGCCTTTCTGCTACAGTAATTCCTGTAAAATAATAGTTTCATTTACAGGCGCAATTTATAATGTTGAATTTATGCCAGTTCATCTGATATAAATCATGGTAATAGTATGATCTATTGTATGTCACTTGAGCGAATGCAAATTAAATATCGTTAAATTAAAGAAAAATTGTTAAAATAACATTAGGTTGTAACCAGAGCTGCTGGAGTAAAGGAAATGTGGGGTTAAGGATGAAATTTCACTACTGTCGGGGTCTCAATCTGATACCTGAATATGTTGCCAAAAGTAAGTGTACAAACAAACAAATAAATAAATAAATGGTAACATGGGATTATGGACAACATCATAAATCCACCCAGAATATTCTTTCATTTTAATTTCTAACAGCAACTCTAAATATGAAATAGCTGGGTTTTTTTTTTCCTTTGGATTTTGCTTCCTGCAATTCTTTAATGTCTTTTCAGCAATTGGAAATGAAGTTTCTTTCTCAAGTACTTGATAGATTTTTTTTTCTTAAGTACTCACTTATTTTTTTCCAGGAGCACTTTTAACAAAGGTATTGTTTATCTACTTCTCCAGACCGCAGCATCTCCCTGTTACCAGGCACACGGGGGTGAGTTGGCTAGACAGTTGTCCTTTATTCTTTTCACAGCCTCTTTAGTGATATGTTGCGAGACTGAATCAGCAGAGCCGATTACAGCTTCAATTCTTGAATACGATTCTAGAAAGCTTGGACCATTACTAAACAGGGATCATTAAAATGCATCTCTCAGACAAATTCACTTTCTCCCACGAGTCAGAATTCTCTTTATTCCATTTCAGAGTTGATTATGACTCACCTTCAAAGTCAACAAGAGCCATTGTCTAATACAAATACGGGGGGGGGGTAGGGTAGTTAGAAGGAAACAGGGGATATAGGCAATATTATTTCCCTTTTACATAGAAAAAAAATACATTACAAACCATATCACCAATGGATCACACTAGGTATGGAACAAGTTGGGATTTGTGTGTGTGTGTGTGTGTGTTTTGTTTCATGTGTAACCTAGCACATTGTCAGAACTCAATAAATGTTGATGGATGACAGGGTGACATACTCATGATAACATCAATTAATTTGCTGTCAAGAAAAAGTGGCCCTTCAAATTATCCAGCTGTAATTGCTTTGGCTTTGCTAACTCCCCTCCATAACAGGCTATGCAAGTAGTTAGCAACACATATGCCTCAGAAATATTCAGTAAAAGCCTGCATTTCCCCCACATGCCATAATAGGGAAATAAAAAGATGTAATTTATGTGGTTATCCTGATGGACCAAAGAAGCGGTGTGGGGACGGGAAAAAGGAATCTCTGCAGTGGTGCCAGACAAGCTGGGTGTGAAGAGGAGCAGCAAAGCTGTCATTCATGGAGCACCTGCCCTAGATGCCATGCATGTCCTAACCAGGACTAGGACAGGGACAAGTGGGTGAGATGCTCTCTGCGGGTGTGAAAGTTAGGGTGATGGGGACACAAAAAACCTCAAGAATCAAGATAAGCAATATTTGAATGCAATATTCAAACATCAAAATTAACACAAAAATTCATAATTAGCAAAATGTCAAAATTTTAAGTAAAGTCACAACCAGTAAGAGTCTTGCAGTGCCATCTGAGAGCCCGAGGCACAAGATAGCATGTGCAGCTCTCCATACCTACACTTCCATGTATTTTTTTTTTAATGATCAGTTTCTTTCCCAGAACATTAAAGAAGTTGAAAAAAATTCTAAAAAATTTAAAACTTGGTATATTAAAATTCACATTATTTTAAGTTTAAATATTTTATTTTTACCCCAAACAGAAATTATTCCAATTTCACTTTTCTGGCTTTAGTAGAAACAGAATCATCAATAATATTTTCTTTCATTTAATTAATTAATATTTTTTTGAAATCTAATATTTTTGAAAATAATATTTTTGAAATCTAATTCTGAAAAAAAATTATTATGAAATACATAAAAGCATTTGCCTATAGGAATATGCTTTTTCCTTTTTGCCTTAGGTGTTAATTATGGATCTGTATAGCACTGTGACTGATTCTGTTTTTATTTAAAATTTCAATTTTTGTTCATTATGGGTTTTTGGTGTTCATTTTGAGTTTTTAAAATATTGCATTAAAATGTCCCTCATCTTGATGACTAAGTTTTTTGGTGTCCCCTGGAATTCTGTGCCTGGCAAGTGCCTTGCCTAACTCATCTAAGACACTTTACATGTTACTTCCTTTCACCTTTCACTACACACAGAGGTAGGCGTTATTATAACACCTATCTTGCAGATGAGGAAACTGAGTGGTGCAGAGCCTTGCGTGCCCCACCCCATCCCCTGAGCTTCACAGCTCCACCCAAGACTTTCTACTGCAGGCCCCTGTGACTCTGCTCACAGCCTTCTCTTGCCTCCAAGAATGAGGGGTGAGGAAGACGTGCTGGAGGGTTAATGCCCCTGGGAGCAGCTCTCAACCAATGACCAGCTCTCCAGGAGGGGCAATACTGCGCATGCCCCATACAGTTTCCCAGAGGACCCCAGCGGGACTGAGCCTGGGTTGCCCGAGCAGGAACCTGCTCATTAATGTGCCCTGTATTGGCCTCCCTCCCTTCCCTGCCTTGCTTCTATACTTCCCTGCCCGAGCTTCCTGGGATCACCTCCCAAATAAACTAGTTGCTCTCCAAGCCTATCTCAGGGTCTGTTTCTGGGGAGCCCAACATGGGACACTGAAGCACAGAAATGTTGGTTAAGTAACTCACCACAATTACACATTGAAGATGTTGTGGGAGGGCAGGAATTCGAATCCAGGTGACCTATATTCTTACCCATAGTCTACCACTACACCGGGAGGCCAAGCTTGCTTTACTGCCTGTTTCTTTCTGGCCATGAGCTACAAATTGTTTTTACATTTTTAAGTGGCCCCCCCCCCAAAAAAAAAAAACCCACCAAAAATATTTCCTGTCTGACCCTTCACAGAAAAAAATGTGCTGAGCCCTGTTTTATTGCCTTTTTTTTTCTAGCTTTGTAACCGATTATTTGAGTGATCTTAGGTAAATCCGTTTACTAACTTCCCGAGTCTCAGATTTTGCAAATGTAAAATGGGGATAAATAATTGTTCCCCTTTAGCACTTGTGAAGATTTAATATTTGAGGTAATATTTGTAAAGTTCCTAGCACACAGTTTACTTCCTGTAAATATAATGTTTATTTCTATCAAAATAAATTTTATGAGAATATTGTTATCTAAGTTGCCTCTTAGCCTATGAAAGCCCTATTTAGTAACCAGCAGATTTTTCTGGTGGTTTGGCCTAGGATAGCATTTGCATTCTATAGGTGATGGGTGGGCCTAATTGCCTGTTAGCTGCAGGTTTCTTTAAAGTTGGGCAAGACATGGAAAAGCAGAGAAAACAAATGCATAAAAACAAAGCAGCATGAAAAATGTCAGGGGTAGTATGTGAGAAACTGGAATCGATATTCAAAATGTATGCATGTCTCAATTTTTCTTTGTTACTGTGTCGCTGTTTTGAAAAGTCTAAATTATGCTTGCAAAAACTTAACGTATGCATACATATGTATGAAAGTATACAACTTAGCAGGGTTGAGACAGACAAGCACAATAGTATGTTTTGCTCAGAACAAGAGACAGAGCAGGCAGTAAAATTCATTTCCGGACACAGTTGAGTGGCAGGGTCATTCTAGCATGCCTTCCTCAGGGGCCTATGAACAGACCAATGAGAAACTTCAAGGGAGTTTCTGCATTTCTTTCAAATCCATCTCCTTTCCTTCACTCTTGTAGTTCAGGCTGCCTTTATCTTTATCCTGGATTATGGCTTTTGTACCTGGTCTCCTTTTCCCCAGTGGTTCTCAACGGGGGCCAGTTTTGCTTGCCAGGGTATACATATTTTTTGTAGTCATAACCGAGAGGATGCTACTGGCATCTAGTGGATACAGGTCAGGGATGCTGTTGAGATCCTGCAGTGCACACAGCAGTCCCCACTTCCAACAAAGAATTATCCAGCCCCAAATATCGATAGTGCCAAGGATGAGAATCCCTGCTGTAATCTTTCCCTCTAATGGATTCTTGATTCAGCAGCTGGAGTGATTCTTATTTGCCGATATATAAATCTTTTCTTTTCTTTTTTTAAATTAAATTTTATTTTAGAAAAATCTTTTATTTTCTAAAGTGACTTCTTTGCATAAGACCTTTTACTCATTCTTATTGCCTGTAGGGTAAAGTCTGAATCCTTATGCATGATCACAAAACCTCCAACACCTGTTTCCCGCCTACCTCTCCCCTCATCTCTTTCCTCTGCCTACTCACACTTTACAAATGCATTGAGTCATTGTCACCTATAGGACTTCGCACGAACTGCTTCCAGAGTCTTAGTCACTTTTGCAGAACCTTCTTCATCTTTCCTGGTCCAACTCCTATGTATGAGTAACATCAAATATCAGCATCCAGGTTACCTCTCCCTTGATGGCAGCTACTGTCTCTGTAACATCACACTCAATCCCTTTTCTTGTAATTGCATGTTCAACTTCTCAGAGGGCAAGGATGTGTCTGTCTTTCTTATTACCACATATGCAGCTTAAGGCACACAGAAGGCTCTCTGTAAATATTTGTTGATGAATGTAGTGTTTTGCTAGTTTGTTTATATGAAATGGTTTATTTAGAACATTGCTAAGACATTTACAAATGGAGATAGATGTCACAATTCATATTTCTGGGTTGGGATAGTACTGATTTGTTGTGTAAATATACCCACTGAAAAATGAAGAAAGGAAGTAGAAATCCATAATGGTGCAACGAAATTCACAGGCTGTTCTAGATTCTTTGGAGAGGATGGAGGAGTACTGATTAATTTAATGATAATAACTTTAAAAAATAAATTAATAAAAAATCACTAGATGGTGTTGTTTTCAAGAACTGTGGAGGGTCTGAGATTTTACCTCACTTGCAAGCTAACCTGTTATCCTGCAACAGCTTTTTGGATGCTGACAGAAGATACGAGTCT
>NW_007730030.1:42589-44731 GCF_000696425.1 Galeopterus variegatus
GGATCACTATGATGCATTAGATTTTTAATGAACTTTAAGTTCAGTCTCCTCTCTACCATTGGATATTTGAGGCAACATTTCTTTGTATGCTCATGTACATGCAAGATAGATGGGATGAAGAGGAAATGCAGAAACATGCTTGGATTTTTCTGCATTATGCTATTCTCATAAATGCATAGAATGTGCTGGCAAACATTTGAAAATACATTTCTCTGGGAATAGCACCAGGCACCTAACTGTCTAGTCCTATTGATTTCATCTTCCAAATATCTCTTGATTTCATCTACCCGTCTTCACCTCCATTGCTGCCACCTTACTTCAGGCTGCTGGCTTCTTTTAAGGGGGTTTATAGCAATGGCTTCCTAAGAGGTTCTCCCCCTCTCCAGTCATTGCTTAGCTAGCCTCTTGAGTCCCAGTCTCCTTGTCTCTGAAATAGAAATAGCAATATTCCTACCTTGTAGAATTTTGGTGGAGATTACACAGAATGATGCAAGTCAGCTTGACAAGTGCTGATATTCAGTGAATGTTAGCTCTTATGATTTACTACTTATATTTGCACAGACCCTGAGTTTGTATCTTCTAAGATTGATTTTCTTACAACCAACATGTTGTTTGGGGCAATATCTTAGTGAAATCATTCCTTCTGAATGATTAATCTCTCTCTCTCTCTTGTTTTTTTTGGTGGTTGGCCAGTACAGGGAACTAAACCCTTGACTTTGGTGTTACAAGGCAAGGCTGTGCTCTAACCAACTGAGCCAGCCCTTACTCCTTCTGAATGGAATCAAGTAAGTCAAAAGCTGAGAGCTGCTATGCAAGAAGGGGAGTTGAGATTGGGGAAAGGGTAAACTAGATCATTTGATGCTTACTCTTTGGGGAAATATAATTTGAATTATTCTTTTATTGCCAACCAACCCCATTAAACCGGGCATGTACATTTGCTAAGTACATTAGAATCTCTCTTTTTTAAAGATTTGAAAGCTTTTCTCTACTCTGTGATGAATTCAACATGTTTGGGCCAATACAGGAGGAATAAAATTACCACATCACTCTATGTATGTGGGATAAAAATATGATTAAAAATATTTATTATACTGATGTGGAAAAGAATAGTATGTTAAACAGATAAGCATATAATAATGCATATTTTCCCCATAAAATTTAATTTATCTCTTGGGCTGGGCATAAACTTTCCTCTTGAATAACTTGCTTTCCAACTATAGATTGCTGAGCTAAACTGCTTAGTTTTACAGCAAATTGATCACTACTGTAATATTTCAGGAGCAAAATGATCCTCACCAGTCAGTTTGATTTCAAAGGCCAAAATTTATAGTTTTGTTCCTGATTTAGTGATCAGATTTTTTAACATATTGAGCATTTTATCATCTCCTATCAGGACATAGAGTTGAACTTACAAACGAAAAAAAAAAAAAAAACCCAACAAAAAAGGGACCATAAATAATATACTACAGAATGACAGAAGAGTTTAATATTCCCTTTGGACCAGTGGGAAATTACTCAGATTTCTGTCCTTGTAAACATATGTCCTGGTCTCTGTGGAAGATGTGTTATGCAATCTTTACTCTCTGGAAAAGGAGTCATAGACAATGCTGGAACTAGAAACCACAAGGACTTTGCTAAAGCGTAAAGGAAACTTTATTATATGTATGCTCCCCAGTGTCTCAACTTGGCTTTATTCAAGGCAGATGAAATGTAGTGATTGGACACTTCTGATATGTTGAAAATAGGTGCAGACATTTAATGATGGGAAAGTTCATGACTCAGTAAAGACTACTCCCTAGCTGGTAGCTTAAGACAGAAAACTATGAAATCAAATTATGGTAATCATAGGAGTCAGGAGAAAAAAGTAGGCCCACTGAGCTCTATTTACTGAATTTTTGAATTCATTATATACCACCTACTTTGGAAGCACAGGGAACTGATTTTTGATAATCTCAGTAGATTTGCAAAGTAAAACTATTTTGTGATTACTATAGTGAATTTGTAGAAAACTTGAGTTTGTAAGGGAGAAGATTGGGGCTAGATGGAGCATAAAATAATAGAGAATAAAAATAATCTACTTACACCGCAATATACTCACATGTATCCAGAATTTACCTTTTAAAGAGTTCATTTGGGGGGCGG
>NW_007730030.1:45371-51742 GCF_000696425.1 Galeopterus variegatus
CTGAGGGTTGCGATCCGTTGCCGGTCACGAAAAAAGACAAAAAAGAAAAAAAAAAAAAAAAGAAAGAGTTCATTTGATATTAAACCAGTGAAAAAAAATGTGGTTGTCTTGGTTTTTACCAATAAAAACATTTTTTTTTTTTCCAAACAACATTCCCATCATATAGCAGTGTCTACCTGTCCTGACATAAGAGTTAAACCATTGATCTGGGGCTTAAATAGGACTTTGAGCTGAAATGGTCTATTTTATAACATGTAACTTATGTGTTGAGTCAGCAAGGCCAAATATGCTTCTAGTAAACATCAAATCTAGACAGCTGGGATCTGCAGGGTTTTTATTTTTTAGCTTTCATTCACATCTGTGTCTTCGAGAGAGGGCTGACCTTTTCTACCTGTGATATTAAGAATATCTATTTGGACACTGCCCTTGAGTGACAAATCCCATTGATAATTTTATATGGAATGTCAGCCCTTGCTATGTGAAATTACATAGCTGCTAGCATTTTATAAGGTGCCTTCTTTCTGGTATGCCTGTTAACATTTATAGAATTCTTATGATGTGTTTAGTTTTTTTGTTTGTATTTAAGATTTTTATGCTGTTCTGTAACATTGAGCTATTGCTGCATAACCTACAGTTACAACATGAGCATTTATTGCTCTTGCTTGGGGGTGGCCAGCTTGTCTGGATTGCTCACATATTTGGGGGTCAGCTGGCTATCAGCTGGAGCGACTGGGTGACTTGGCTCTGCTCCAAGTCTCCCATACTCTGGCAGGCCCGCTGGGGCATGTTCTCATGACAGTGGCAGAAGGCCCAGCAGGAACGCCCAAGGCTTCTTTGAGGTCTAGGTTTGGAACTGGCACACCATCAGTTCCATTGCATTCTATTGGCCAAAGCAAGACACAAGGTCGACCCAAATATAAAATGTTCTACCTCTTTAGTGAGAGAAACTGCAAAGTGACATGGCAAAGAGTGTAGATACAGAAATGGAGAAGAATTGAGGTAGGTACTGTTATTATTCCCATTTTGCAGCAGAGAGAATTAATGCATAGGGTGCTGAATAACTCCAACAAAAGATCACCCAACCAGTAAGTGGTGCAGCCAGGAATTGTGTCTGGGCTCTTTTCTACTGCACTAAGCAGTTTGATTATAAGGAACACAAAAACAATAGATCATTGACTCCAGCTTTTGAAAACACACCATCATGGTGAAGCGAATATGAATTTTAGTCTGCAAACTAAGATATACAATAGAATTTTATTTTCTAAATCTCAACCTAATTGCTGACTTGGAGCTCCCATTCTGCTGAGTTGGCAGAAAAATTAAGCTCAATTCTTTCTGAAGATTCCCTCCTATGATGAACATTTGTTAGTGGTTTGGGCTGCTGAGCATCTGGCCTCCCTTTCTATGTCTGAAGAACCTCAATACAAGGCTGAGCTCACCTATCACCACTGAAGATGAAAACACCAACTACGTGCATTCCCAGCCTCCCTGTAAGTCCCAGATTGTGATTAAAAACTTGAGACAGGAAAAAGCTGGGACCACAAAGAATCCATCCTGGTGATTGGTAGTAGCAACAGCAGTGGTGCCATATTCAGGCAGGGGCAGCAGTTGTTTAGGTGTCAGTGTCCCATGTCCAAGCACTCTTGGCATAACTACACAAAGTATAAACTCCAGCATCTGTACCCAGCACTTGCCAGGGGGCATCATCATGGAACCAGTATTACAGCTCAATTTCAGGCATTGTTCTGACTGCAAACTTGGTTCTTTGGAGGTCCCGATAGATTTGTTAGCTACAAAGAATCCTTTAATACGTTCTTTTTCTGGTGAAATTAATCAGAATTAGTTTCTGTTGCTGGCAACCATAAGCCCCAATTCTTCCCAGCTTATTCCACATTTCTGGGGTATTTGCATTGTTCCTGGGCATAAGAGGTGAGTCTCTTGATCTACTGGCTTTGGGCCACATAGGTTCCTGCAGGAATGTCCATTGCCCCACTTGCCCTACGAGCCCCGTAGCTTTCTGCTACCTCTCTGCCATGTTTGGGATGAAGGGAATTTGGGGAAGTTGCTTATGGCCGCACTTGCCTAAACTCGCTCTCTGATCATTCCTTTTTGGGGGCTTGCTGCCTTTCTAGTGGTCCTCAGGAAATTGAAATACAAGTATCCTGTCTCTCTGAACCCACAGACTTCTTGTTTCTCTCTTTGGTCTAAATTCTTTTTCTCTAGCCTGGGAGGATTCTCCTTCTATTTTAGGGAAATCTCTTTTTTCCTCATATTTTGTCCAATATACTTTGGATTTGGTTGCAAACTGCTTCTCTCTCACTCTTTAAAAAAATTTTTTTTTCATTAGTCACATTTGTTAATCACAGATTTTGGAAAAATTCAGCCCCAAACACTTGAGAACAGTTTGAGTTCTGCCCTGAGCTACTGAATGTAGACCTGAACACTTGATTAAAAGTGAGGAGCGGGTAGGGAAAATGCTGAGAGAAAATGCCCCTTTCCTGTATTAATATTTTAAAGTATGATGTTAATGTACTTCCCTGACAATGGATTTCCAAGCTGCTTGGCATAGCTTCAGTCTGTTATTTTGATCTTACCTCCTGTTGTCCATTCCTCCTGCCCCATAGAAACGAGGTTCCAGCTGAACCAAACCAGCCAACCTATCATGAATATCTCCTTGCTTCAATATCTCTCTGCATCTCTGCACGTGCAGTTGTTTTCTCTGCCTAAAATATCTCTTTTCCTATTTTTTAGAAACAAAACCCTAAGTATCCTCAAAAAGAGATATGGAGAGCAAATCCCCAATGGTGAGCATAGATGCTACTTGGATAAGTATTTCAACAAATGGTCTGGCCATTTGAGGAAATTTATTTATACAATGTCCCTATTTTCTGGAGGCTTACATTCTGATAGAATAACCCATTCAAAACTTGAGCTTCTGGGACTTTGGTGGTAGGCAAACTCATTTGTTTATTGATTAATACATAGAAATGGGTGCGGAGGAAGAATTTTCAAGTCCCCAGAAATAAACAGAATGATAATTTTAATGTCATTTTAAGTTTAAGCTGGCTAAAAATTGCCTATGGGGATTTTGTCTTTTTGCTCTCCCTTTTATCTTGAAATGGTAATTTTCCAGCATTTCTTCATTCTTTCAAGGACATTTATTGAGAATTTACCATGGGTAAGGCATTTTGATAAGCAGTAGTTTTATGTATATAATAGAACATTAAACAAGTAGGAATGATGGGTGTAAATACAAAGCAATTTTATTTTGTCTTCCAGTAGTACTTAAAACTTTATTAAACTGGGAAGGCTTGTCTCCTGCCCCTAGATGACTTTTTTGATCCTCGCTTCAGTAAAAATTTCTACAGTCACTTAAAGCTACTAAACACAGTCTCAGTTCAGAAATTAGAATGTTTTGTACCATATAATAAGCCAACCTCTGAACTTGACTTAAAATTAAATCTTCTCCTTCCCTTAGATGTGCTCTCCAGGGAAGCCTACATCCAGTAAATAGTCTTCTTTCTTTCTTTCCTCACTCCGAGTCTACGAGCTTGTTAAAACTGGTTCCTGACCTCTTCTCACATTCAAAGAACAGGGACGGAGGAGAAGTTGGAGAGCAGAAAAGTTCACACTTATTACTACTGCTGAGGGATGACTCCACAGTATCTGGACCTAGTAGATGTTTAAGCTGACTCTCTTCCTCTGGGCACTGTCATGGATCCTTTGGAGATTCCCCTCCCACTGTTGGAAACCTCACATATCAAAATTTGCATCTGTTTTTCTTCTATTATATCTTGTTCAGGGGCCAAGGATTTTCCTTGACATCCCATTTCCTATTCAAACGTCCACGCCCCCCATGCTTTGTTCTGAGGGTTTACAGACATCTGGGATTATTGGATTGTGCTATGCATACAGTCACATGCTGGCATGAGGTCTCTGACATTCCGCTCTGTGGTTCTGGAGACAAAAGCCCACTGGTAATAACTTCTCTGGCAGTTTCAGGATTCCAGGTTCTCCAGTTCCTCAGTCTGAGTCACTTGCCTCTCTCCTCCCCCTTTTCTACAGTCCAAGTTTAACTCTGATTATTTGGGAGCCAAAAACTCTTTTTATAATCATGCATCCAGATCTTTATGTCTCACAGTTAATTAGTTCTGTGGCTTCTTTGAGTCTTGGTTTTTTGTTTGGAAGAAAATGTTCCTTGGAAAGCTAGAGAGAGAACAGCCTGTGAGGGAGTTAAACTGAAATAACACAGAATAATAGTTCACGATCCACTCCTGCTGCAGACCTCGATTAAAGGGCCATGCGAAGTTTTTCTAAGAGATGTTATATTAGCTGATACCAAAGGATAAGTCTGTCTCTGAGGTAAAGTAAAGAAAAAGGATATTCCTGCATAGGACACCAAAGGAAGAGTGTGTGAAAGTACATAACATGTTGGTGACAATGGCTGCAGCTTCCCAAGGCGTGGCTGGGGGAGCTTTGATGAAGAAGAGCTGGTATATCCAGCTAAGGAGCTTGGCCTTTATCCAGCAGCCCACGGGGAGCCTCTGGAATGTTCTAGACTGGGAAGTGATATGTTCTGGAAAGGTGTAGCAACTATACCTAAGGAAAAATAAAAACTAACAAAAGATGCATAAGATATCTATGGAGAAAATTACAAAGCATTAGTGAAGGAAATAAAGCAAACCCTTTAAAAATGGAGAGCTCTGTCATCTTTAAGCCCTTGGCTGCCAATTCCAATATCTGGGCTATTAAAGTTGGCTTGATTTTCCTACTTTTTTTTTCTTTTGTCTCTTGATTACTTTTCTGCTAGAAGTGGGAAGAAGAGGGAGGAGTTAAATAAAACTTACCTATCGCCTGTCCCCTCTTCTGCTGCTTTTCAGTGAGCAGCTGAAAAAGTTAAACAAAGAACAACAAAACCAAACCATTTGGGCTGCAGAAATAACTGGGAAAAAGAAAACTTGTCAAAAAGCATACTATAAATATATATACTTATATATTTATTTGTAATGAGTGAATGAATGAATGAATAGATAAGTAAACCATACGTATGGTTGTCTTAGTATATACATGGAGAAATACTGAAAGAATGAACACTCAATTGTCAATATTGGTGTTTTGGTATATTTTCAAGTATTACATCTGCTGTGTTAATATTTTTTTCAATCAATGAGCATGTATTACTTTTGGAATCAGAAAGAAAGCCCAGTGAATATATATATAGCTATGAAGATGTCACACTTAAGATAATGTCTGAAGTCCTTACCAGGCCTCTCCTGGCCCTGCACAATCCAGCCCCTCACTCTCTCTGACCTATTTCCTTCTGCTCTGCCTCTTGCTCATGTCCCTCCGGCACGGTGGCTTCCTTGCTCCTCCCTGACCCCGCCAGGCACATTTCCACCTGACAGTCTTTGCATCTGCCGTTCTTTCTGCTAGGTATACTCTTCCCTGGGTATCTGTCCCTTCTCCATTTCAATCAGGTCTTGCTCAAGTGTCACAACTTCAGAAAGTCCTTCCAAAAGTCCCCATGTCCTTAACCTGCTTTATATTTCTTCATAGAACACACCAATACACTATATTGTGTCAATTACCTATCTATCTGTCTATCTTCCTATCTACCTACCTACTTACCTTGTGATATCACCTGTGAAGACTTTGCTTACAATAGTCTCTGACACACAATAGGAATTCAATAAATATTTGTTTTATATACATACAGATACACATATATAATTTGCTTGTAAATAGAGATTTTACTTTTGTTTAGTGAAGGTTGAGTTGTAGAAAATATATAAAATTCTGTAACCTCACTTACATTAGCTCAAAGTTTTTCAGTTACGCTTCTTTTAAAACCTTTTTTCCTACAGGACAGGTTTTCTCAATCTCAGAACTATTGACATTTTGCGATGGTTAATTCTTTGTTTCAAAGGCTGTTCTGCTTTTAAAACCTTTTTTCCTACAGGACAGGGTTTCTCAATCTCAGAACTATTGACATTTTGCGATGGTTAATTCTTTGTTTCAAAGGCTGTTCGGTGCTCTGTGAAATGTTTAACAACATCCCTGGTCTGTACCAGTTAGAGTAACATCCTTCCCCCTCACCTCCCACCAGCTGTGACAACCAAAAATATCTCCAGATATTGCCAAATGTCCTCTGGGAGCCCAAATCCTCTCCTGCCCCCACTGAAAACCACTGCTATAGCAGAAACCTAGAGTCAAATACCTATCTTTCTAAAAATATGTACAATGTCATATTGAGGTAGTGTAAATTTTCATCTACTGCTGTGCTATTAGTGGGGAATGAGCTGAAAATTCTGTCATGGATTCTTATACTTTAATAAGAGGTACTCAGGTCCCAGCACCTCTCTACATTTTGG
>NW_007730030.1:52872-54933 GCF_000696425.1 Galeopterus variegatus
AAAATATGGCATAGATAAGTTATATATGGAAAGCTTGATGACTGTAGAAAGGGAGTCATTCCAATGAGAAAGTGGTTGGCGTAGTCTAGACAAGAAGAGATGGCGGGTTGGCTGAGATAGGGACAGAAGGCCAGAAGAGATGGATCTCAGAGACTTTTAAGTAGCAGGATTGGCAGGGCTCGGTGACTTGGATCTTGGGGATGAGAAGGGAGAAGAAAAGAATGGTGCCCAGTTGTGTGTGCTGTGGTCCTGGAAGGATGGCATTCTTCACTGAACTGGGAAGAGGGGGTGTGGGGAAGGTGGGTTCATGTTTTCTCATATGGGGGTTGCAGGACCTGAGGGGCAGAGCAGGTGCTCCTGAGGTGGTGGGATAAGTGCGTCTGTCTGCGAGGCCACTTTTTACTTTCCCCTCTGAATTGTAGACGCATCCATACGTCTTCTTTACCAGAGTATAAACGATTTGAAGGGAGTGCCCAAGGTTTGTCCATCTCTGTCTTGCCCAGAATGTGTGCTACATGGGCGGCACTTCCAGAAACATGAAGACGTGGGATCCAGAGCTGCCTTCATTTTGCCCTTGTTCTTCCTGGGATGCCTTCTGTTTTTTTCCCCTTACAAGCTTCTATTTCTCCAGTTCCCTCCGGCTAAACACCACTGTGTTCCAAGCCATGTCTCTGCGTATTTTACACCTTCTTATCCTTCAAAGTCCATTACGACTTTCACTTCCTCAATGAAAACTCCTTCTAAGCTTCTTCTGGGCAATTGATGTAATAGTTTCCTCTTTTCAACCTTTGAAGCATCTTATTTGCAGCCTTTTTGCAACCATCTTAAGTTTCTTTCTATACTGATTTATATTTTAAGAGCCTGTCCTGGTACCTGGAATATACTAGGCAGGTAGTACATGCTATACTTATTACATGCTTGTGGTATATGTGCTTTACACTGAGGGGCAAACATTCTAAAGCCTACAGGGTCCTGCCACATGCCAGCAATGAACCTTGAGCAAGTCACTTAGCCTCTTTGAGGCTCAGTTTTCTCATCTGTGAAAAAGGATTATAATAATCCCTACCACATAGAGTGGTTGTACATGTTAAATGAGTTTAAATATATAAAGGGCTTAGAAAATTGCCTGACACATAGTAAGAGCTATATAAGTATTAGCTGGTATTTTTACAGGGACCAACTAGTTAAGTAGATCAAGTAAGCTGATATTGAAAAAAATTGTTTCTAGAAGCACATGAATCACTTGGTAGATATTTAATTTTCCCACTTTTGATAGGTATATGGGTATAAGAACTATTTCGTAGGTTTCTTAAATCTGTCATAAGGAAAACAGTAGCATAAGCATGATGAGAAATGGTAACTCATCATGAGGCTCAACTTCTACGTGAGAGGACATTAGGGAGTGGTGAGGACTGGGGAGAACTGGGGACAGCTTGCCCTATCTACAGGGGGCAGCCCCTACTCAGGCCAGCTGTTGTCATGTGAGAATGCAGACCTAATGTTGTCAGACTGTCAGGCTTTTAAAAAGAAGCCGAAACCTGAACTTTTATATGAAACCTCCTAATTTTTAAATGTTTGCAGCTAAATAAAAAATAAAATTTAATAAACTTTAGAGTGCCACAATATTAGGGTTAAATAAAAATATCCATAGGCCAGCTTGGCTCCCAGGCCACCAGTTTGCAACCTCTACTTTATTTTACAATTTCCTCTACAGTTTGAACTATGGCCTGCACACAGTAGACAGGCAAAAATAGATTTTGAACAGAGCAGAATTTTGGTGTAAGAACTCTGGAGTACTATCTATACATAAAACCATGCTGACTTTGAAAAAAAAAAATCCAAAGGATGTTTTCTATTGTTGCTATTTTTTTGCCTTTTGTGCACATTGGTGTAACATGCTCTGCATGCAGAGAAGCAATAAACTAGGTCATTTCTCTGGACAGTGAAATTCTCTGAAACAAAAGCAGCAAAATTGATCATTTTCCTGCTAAAGAAGCACATGCTTCCCCCTCTGCAAACATACACTCAGTTTAATGTAATAAAACCAAGACTGACAAAAAA